>NW_012154062.1:5399220-5416634 GCF_000956105.1 Propithecus coquereli
CTGAGGCCCAGACAGGTTAAGGGATTTGTCAGCGGCCACACTGGCAGGGCAGGGGCTTCCTACGCCCTTTCTCCTTTTCCTGGGCATGATGACATCTGTGTGACTGCGTGTGTCTGGGTGGGAGGGAGCAGGGAGGGGCTAGGGGCTTCCTCCAGGAGGCAGAGAAGAAATATGTTTTTTTTTTTTAACCAGGAGATCATGTGAAATTGTGAAAATCGACCATTTTCTCTCACTCTCTCTCTCTCCTTCTGGGTCTTTTCCCTCTTTACTATCCCCATTAACTGCTATGTTTTGTTTTCTCTTCTCACCCGCCCCCAGACGCGAATGCAGAGCTTGAATCCCGATCCCAAAGCCCAGTACACAAGCATCTACGGAGCGCTCAAGAAGATCATGCGGACTGAAGGCTTCTGGAGGCCTTTGCGGGGCCTCAACGTGATGATGATGGGTGCGGGGCCGGCCCACGCCATGTATTTTGCCTGCTATGAAAACATGAAAAGGACTTTAAATGACGTTTTCAACCACCAGGGAAACAGCCACCTAGCCAACGGTATTTTGAAAGCGTTTGTCTGGAGTTAGAAAGTTCTCTTCTTCAACACGTCCTTCCCTGGGGTGTTCCTCCCTGTGACCCAGCGGCCTTACGCCTCGTCTTCGACACGCTCGCTCACGAATAAAGAACTCTAGAGTCGTGTGTGCACACACACACCCAGACACACGCACACAGGCTCACACACACGCTTGATTTTTTTCCGTTTCCCCTTCGCTTTCCGAAGCCTGGGGACAAATCAGTGACAGAGGTGTTTTGGTTGTCATTGCTGTGTGGGTTTTCTTTTGCTTTTTTGTTTTTAGACTTTCAAAAGCAATTAATGATCAGACATAGGAAAAACCCTGAATAGAAAGAAAACTTTTGAATGCTGGATTGCAAAAAAAAAAAAAAAGTTATCTGGACAGCTTCTTTGAGACTATTTAAAAACTGGTACAACAGGTCTCTACAACGCCAAGATCTAACTAAGCTTTAAAAGGTCAAGAAGTTTTATGGCTGACAAAGGACTCGCACCAGCGCAGAAGGCCCTTCTTCCCACCTTAAGCTTCGGGGGATTTGGGAGTTTTACCCCCCACTCTCTTGCGTTTGTCTGAGTTGCATCTCTCTGCCAGCAAGGGCTGAAATCGTTTTTTGTTTGGTTGTTCCGAGGGAGAGAGGCGGGGTGGGGGGTGCAAGTTGGCCAGCAGCTCTTACGTAAGGCATGTTCTACTGAGCCAGGGCCGAGCACTTCTGTCCTCTCGGGTGGGGTTGGCTTTTGTTGCTTTTTGTTTGGGTACAGAGTGGGAAAGTGTACTTATTTTGGCAAAATGCAGTTTTCAACATTGGAGAGGTTAGATGTGATCAGCTGTAACTTTTTCCCTTCTCCTTTGGTTCTACTCAAAAAGCATCCTTCCCATCAGCAAACCTCGGTAAATAAGTGCACCCGGCTGGCGTGCAGACGTTTGTTTTGCTTTTTAAAAATTGTCCATGAGTGGCATTTATGGAGACGGTCAGTAAGAGCCACACCCCGATGCTGCCCTGAGTCCTCAGTGCCCGGGCCCTCCTTTTGCTGAAACTGTCTCATGTAACGGTTTAGCCCCTCGAAGGGGGGTTGACGGAACCCATTTTATGCCAAGCTCTGCCCAGCGCTGTTTCAGCAATGTTGTGGTATCTGCTGTGGTTCTGTTTTGATCTTTCTGGGAATAATTACAAGTGTCTGTGCCGGGGTGAGGGGGATATTGTATGCATTTCTGAAGAGTTACCCTGGCTTTCCCACCTCCCAGTGGCAATTTTAATTACCGGGCAGTGTCACCGCAGAGGGAGGAACGCCAAAGCTGAAAGCAAAATTCCAGGCCCGATTCCGGCTTTTGAAGTTCCTGGTTCTTGAAGCCAGGCCTGACGAGACCCCTAGACGGGGTCAGTCATCCCCGAGTGGAGTCAGAGCTTTGCAAACTGACCCTGGAATTCTACCAGATTCAGATCTTCCTGATTTCCTCTTCTCTTGCCCATTTTCTTAAAAATGCCTGGATTTGAACCAAGGAATTTTCTTAAAGAGTTCTTTTTTCCCCCATTCCAGCTGTATATATGCTATTATCTCCTTCAATTGCCCCAGCTTAAGGTCAGAGTGAGTTAATGTGTAGACAATGGGAAAGGACAAGAGAGTAAAAATCTAGACAGTGGAAAAAGCCACGAAGTGAGGTTTCTGGGAACCACCCAGTGTTCGCAAGTCTAGCTTTTTCCCAGGGTTGACTACAAGAAAGAAAAGGAGGTTTCTGCAAGATTAAGATGTGGATAACTGTGCCTTTGTTCATATTCCCCATCTTTATCCAGTATTTCCCTGATTGGTTTAGGGTTTTAAGAGTCCACGTTCACCTGGGTGGAGCTGGTAGTACGTTTTGCTTCTTAGAAAGCTAAGTCCTAGGTTCCATCTGATTTTGGGTTCCAGGAACTTCCTGAGAACACTGGTTTCAGAGGGTAATTTTCTGGAGTTTGTTTTGCAGGGATAGCTGGGAGTATGGCCACCCTGCTCCACGATGCAGTAATGAATCCAGCAGAAGGTAACGTTTCATGGTCCCAGGGAGGGGCAGTAGGGGATGGGCAGAGGGGCAGAAAAACAGTGGGGGGACAGGGTGACTGCTGGCCCCCCATCAGAGCAAACAGGAGACTTGAATTCTTGACTATGTTATTTAAGGCCTCAAGAAGGGACATGAACATCTGAGCTTTATGGTATTTCTGTTTTTGTAAACAGAGCTTCTGGAAGTGTGGTCCACAGACCAGCAGCATCGGCATCTCCTGGGAGGTGTTAGAAATGCTAATTCTCAGGCCCCACCCTGGGCCAACTGGGTCAGAATCCTGGGGGGAGGGACCAGGAATCTGTTTTACCAAGCTTTCCTGGGGATTCTTTTGCATGCTTTTGCACTACTCTAAAACCCATGTGTGCACATGTGCATGTACTACACACACACACACACACACACACACACACACACACACCCACACACCCACCCCACCCCTGGCTCTTGTTAACCTTTATCAACTCTAGACAAATTTTGGGGGAACCCATCCAAGGCCATTTATTAGGGCTTATGTTCAATTTGCTTTTTAAAAAAATATTTGGAAGATTATGGAAAACTTCAAACGTTTGCGAAGGCAGAGAGAATAGTATTATGAACCCTTGCGTATCCGTCACTCTGCTTCAGAGATTAACATTGGGCCATTTTGTTTTAGCTGTCTCTCCCCACATTATCTTTTTCTTTTCTTTTGAATTTTGGGAGTATTATAAAGCAAATCTCATTTGCGCAGACGAGTTCTGTTAGCTTTCTGTGTATCCCAGCATCCTTAGCAGACATGGATGTGACTAGTGAGCCTTTTCGGGCCTGGTGCTGGGCATGCCTTCAGATGGGCTGTTCGATACCTCGCAGTGGCTTTCGGGGAGGTGTGGCTCTCTTTGTGCCTTTTCCCCCTGTCTAAAAATGGTCCCTTGCCAGAAGGGAGAATTGGAGAGAAAAGTTTCAACATTTTAAGTCTTGTGTTATGTAAGTTTGTCTATTTTTTGCCTTTGAAGGCTAAACCTTCTTGTTTGCTCTCAGCTACCTCCCATGTCCTAGCAGACAGGGGACTTGTTCTGGCCTTCAGGGCCCTGATGGGTCCGATTGGAGGTGGGGAGGGAGTCTCTGTCGCCTGGATGTTGACGTTTCCCAAATGCACAGGTGGAGCCAGGCACTCACCCCACCCACTTGGGTTTCCTTATTGCGTGTAGCGTGAGACACGCTGGGGGACTCACACGTTTTTCACTTTTTATTTAGAAAGTAGAGAGCTCAGAAAGACAGCCCATGTTCTGTTTTATTTTACACACATTATCCTTCTCAAGAGATACGATGGCCTAAGTAAACTTACCTGCCTTTATGGCTTGTCCTGTAATGAACAAGGACACTGTGTGTTCTGGGTGGAGGAATTCTTAGGTAGTCAGGGAGAGGGGAGAGAAATCCTTCCAGGAAGTATTTCAGTGAAAAACCGGAAATCCCTAAAGAAATATTCACTTACATAATATCATATATCTTGGGCTTCTTTTTTTATTTTGCTTAAACATTTTTTTCGCAATTCATACAGGGACCTGGTCAGTGACTAGTTCATTAGCCCTGTTAACCAAGCAAGGGTTTTGTTTATATTTTTTAAAGAGAGAAACATGAGGCTCTTTCTGCTTTTTGTTACGGTTGATTTAAGGCCCTTGTTTCTCTCAAAGTAAAGCACATTGTGTGTATTCATTTGGCCATATGTGGGGACCATTAAAGCTCTGAGCTCGGGTACCACGGTGAGCCTCATTTGCCTCTTGTCCTGTGAACCCCCAGTTACTTTTGCATTAACAGAGCCAGGGTCTGCATGGGAGATTGTCGTTGAACTTGGGCAGACATAATTCCAGTGTCTGTTCCAGTTGTACCATGACATGGAAACTAAAATCACCATCAGAGGCACAGACCCCGAGGACAGAGAGGGGACTCGCTTCCAGTAGATGTGCTGGGGATGGCGGGGCAGGGGACAGAGTTCAGATTTGTGGTGGGTGCTGAAGCTTCCTGCCAGGGGCAGCCAGGAGCTGGGAGATCAGATCAGCTCATCTAGCTCAAAGTGACTGCCTGGCTTGGGGGCCCTTTTGCGAGATTCAGGCAGGAGAAACTTAAGGAAATAGCCACCTTCCTGGCACTGGGTCCTGGAGATAAAAATGGAATTTTAACGTGGGACTGGCTGGAGCTGGCCCCCCGTGGCTTCCCGGGCTGGGGCTCTGTGTGCTCGTTCCTTGTGGCCTGTGACCAGCATGTCTAACTTGCTTGTTTTCCTTTACGGCTCGGCTTCCCACCTCACTCCGACCTGGGGTGGGGCCAAACCCAACCCACTGCCCACTGCCCGCCCGCCTGGCCTGCCCCGCGGCCCCGACAACAGTTGTGAAGCAGCGATTGCAGATGTACAACTCGCAGCACCGCTCAGCCCTCAGCTGCATCCGGACGGTGTGGAGGACCGAGGGTTTGGGGGCCTTCTACCGGAGTTACACCACGCAGCTGACCATGAACATTCCCTTCCAGTCCATCCACTTCATCACCTACGAGTTCCTGCAGGAGCAGGTCAACCCCCACCGGGGCTACAACCCGCAGTCCCACATCATCTCAGGCGGGCTGGCCGGGGCCCTCGCCGCGGCCGCCACGACCCCACTGGACGTCTGCAAGACCCTGCTCAACACTCAGGAGAACGTGGCGCTCTCCCTGGCCAACATCAGCGGCCGGCTGTCGGGCATGGCCAATGCTTTCCGGACGGTGTACCAGCTCAACGGCCTGGCCGGCTACTTCAAGGGCATACAGGCACGCGTCATCTTCCAGATGCCCTCCACGGCCATCTCCTGGTCTGTCTATGAGTTCTTCAAGTACTTCCTCACGAAGCACCAGCTGGAGAATCGAACTCCATACTAAAGGAACAGGCTATGGGAAGCGATTCCAGAATCTTTTATTCTTAACAGGCTTTCTGTGCCTGCTTCCGCTCTCTCGCCCTCACACTTAGGTCATTTTTTGCAGGGTGCTACCTGCGGGCCTTGTGTCCCCTGCTGCCTTAGAGAGAGGAGTGGGCGGGGTGGCCGCTCACCGGGAAGCCGTCCGCAGGGACATCCGAGGTGGCGGTGGACGGGCAGGACTTGGGAAGGGGAGCGAGAAATTGCTTTTTCTCTTCCTCCCCGGGCGGAATGTAGCTTTTCTGCTTCACTGTGGCAATCTCCTCCCTAGATCCTTAGATCACACAGGAGGGAAGAAAATATGCAGTGACTGAAAACAGGAAAGAGAAAAAAAAAAAAACAAAAAAAAATTTTATGTATATAAAAGTTCCATTACACAGTATAAAATAGATGGATAATGTTTATCCTTTATTTTTCTATGGAGAAGTTTTTGAATTTGTGTGTGTGCTTGTTCGTGTCTACATATAGTATTACAGCTGGGACTCTCAAGCTGTTTTTAAAAAACGAGAGGGTTGAATTCTTCCATCAGGTTTAGCTAAAAAGGCACCAAAGTACTAAAGCGCCGAACGTGGCCTACAACCGTGTTTAGCAAACCCCTCCGGATGGAAGTCTCACTTGAATGTAAAATAATAAATATTAAGTTTATATTTTGAATTTCTCTTTTTATGGGGGAAAAAAGGTACGTTGAAAAATCAAAATAATGATATATTACTCGCAGCTACCTTTTTTTTTTAAATTCAATTCAATCAGTCACCTTCATGTGCCTTTTTCCTATTGTCTTTCCTGAAAATTCCAGGACCAAAGTCCGGCCCTGGCACGTTTTCTCCTGCTGTGTACACACACGCACACATACTGGGTGGCAGGATCTCTCGCCCGGTAGGATGGTGGAGCCCAGTAGAATTAGGATGACTTGTCTTAACCTACCCAGACCGTCCTCCCCTATTGTGAAGTCACTGTGTGCCTCCCTGGGCCAGCACTTAGAAGCCCTGGATACGCCAACCCTTGGCTACTTGTGGGGCCAGTCAGTGGGATAAATCCTGCCTTTGTTCTAGGACTTTTTTCCACATCAACCTTTTAACTCAGGCACTTCAGGTAACTTGGTCTATGTATGTTTTGACTCAATATCCTAATCTTCTCCTGTATTTCCTGGTGCAGTGTAGGGAGTCTTAAAAACCCAGCAAGCGTACCTCCAGCATTTGTCCCGCTGCCCTGTCCCAACCATTAACCCCGCCCCACCCTTCCCCGGAGCTGGGAGCTGCTTCTCCGGAGCCATCCTGCAGCCTTGTTGGGTCCGTGTCACCTGAGAACACGAGGCCTCGAAGCCTTGTTTTCGGAAATGGTGCGTTACTGAGTCAGACCATGGCTGAGAGAAAACACAAGCCTGTGTCCCCTGGCTGCGCCATTCAATGCACCACCGCCAGACCTCTGTCCCAGGAAGACTGACGAGGTTCCCAGTTTCCTTTTCTGAGCCCGCAGCAGAGCCCGTCGCTACCAGTGAGCAGGAAGCACGTGTGTGTGTTCTCGTTTTGGTGCACCCGGTCCTGACCTGCTTCCTGCCGCACACAATGGTCACCGCGGCACATCGCACCGGGGAGGCGCAGGCCCCGGCTCCTTTGGATGGTGTTACCGCCTGGGAAGGACTCGAGCTGCTCGTGGAGAATTTTCATCTTGGGATCATGCACACAGTGCCTCTGGGAATCGTTTTTTGTCCTAATAGCTATGAGAAGTTTTGTAATAAAACAGTCAATGGACTTCCTTTTTTCAAATGAGGGCGTGAAAGAGCCACGTCGGGTGCCCCCCACAGGTACCCCTTGAGAAGCCCCCTGCTGCCAGCTGTCCCACCTTGGCTGGGGTGGGATGGTGGGGGGAGTCTCTCCCTTTCCCACCCACGCAGAGATGCAGAAAGCCATGGAGACCGTGCTGCCGCTGAGAATGTTTACACCTGCTCTCTAAACCTGCCTGGGGTTAGTGTTAGTGTTCAGTTCTGCGAATGGAGGAAAAAATCAAATTCCAAAGTAGAATTTAAATCAAATTCTAAAAAGAATTATTCTACCCACCCCTTTTTGTCTGTTTAACATATGCCACACAGCTGCAAGATATTTCTTAGTTCCTGTAGGATTTGCTTTGGGTGGTCTTTAGAAAAGAAACTTGGCTTCTCTGGGAACGCTCCTCTGGTTAGAGGGGTGCAAGGAGAGGTGGGGACCGGGTGTGATGAGGGACGGATCGGCTGGGGGTAGCCACCTGTCCTGCCTGCCCGACCTGGTCGTCAAGAGGTCGAGTAAAGCATTGAGAGTTGTGAAGCACTGAACAAATAAAAGTGTTTGTTAATTTTGTAGGAATTAAGTTTCTCCTCTGGCCTTTATCTCCAATGTTGGTATTGTTATCCTTGTCGGACTACAGTCAGTTTTCCATTGTGACTTTGACATTGCAAAGTGCTAACTAGGAAAATGTCTCCCCACCCCTCAGCCCCACCCTAGTGACCTGCTTAATCATGGCATGTACTCAGTCACTGGTGTCTTTAGGGTGACGTCTGCAGCTAGGCAATGCCACTGGAATACAATACTCGTACTTTCATATGGGGTGTTGTGTGCGAGTTAGCTTTTCTGCTCAAATCGTGATTTGAGGTTCAACCACTTGCAGATCAGAGTTTTACCTTTCATTTAGACTAAAAAATTGATTTTTTCCAAATGAATGAAATCTTCAATCCGTGACTTTCTTTTTTAACTTTTGTTTACTTATTTATTATTTTTTTTTAAGTGGTGGCGTCTCACTGTGTTGCCCAGGCTGGTCTCCAACTCCAAGGCTCAAGTGATCCTCCCACCTCAGCCTCCCGAGTAGCTGGGATTCCAGGTGTGCACCCCTGCACCCTATGACTTTTTTCTTAACTTTCAAAAATCTAGCTATTTACTTGCCTATATTCTGTGTGTGGTTTTTTTTTTCTTTTTTTTAAATGCTGATGTCTTATTCCAAGCAACATGCTCCAAAGTGCCCCTAAGGCTGCATCTCCAACCCATCGTTATGCCAATAAGGTTTTATTTAATTTTATTTAAGGATAATTGTGTCTGTGAACTGCAAATGTACTGCTGCTTCCTACCTGCAAGATGCACAATGTATGGTCTATGGGTGAGCAAGTGTTATTTCTTAAATTTCTCAAATGCCTGTAGTAAATATTGTTTCTGCCTCTCAATTGTTGCCAGCTCTTTGAAGAAGGGGAGAAATGTGTGTTTACGTGTGGGGATGTTTCTGATATGCTGCTACAGTTGTATCACTGGAGCCAGAGAAAATAAAGCATTGATCTTTGAAGTGGTGTGGGCTCTGTGCTGGAAATACCGAAACGAGAGGAGAGTGGATGGCCGGAGGGAGCTCCTTCATGGGGCCGTACCTATTCTAGTCTCGGGTGTTAAGGACCAGGGTCTACAGCTGTGATGGGAACTGTCCCCAAAGCCCTCTTCCCCAAATGGAAGCATAGCATACTGTTTGAGTTGTCTGGCCAGGGCAGGAACTGAGATCCTCCTGCCGGGTTGGCTCACCACTCTGGGGATGGTGGCAGCTTTTCTTTGTTAGCGTGGGAGCGTGAGTGTGGCAGGCTGCAAGTGGTTCCTTGGAACACGCCTCTTTTCTCTCATGCACGCCCCTTTTCAGAGGGTCAGCCCTTTGGGTGACCAGTGTCCACACTCCCTACAGGCCACAGCTTTAGCCAGAGAACCTAACTTTTTTCTGGAGATAGTGGGGTGGAGGGGAGGTCTTGGACCCCTTTGAGAAGCCAGGGACAACTCTTGACTCTTCCCACAATTTTGAAAGTCAGAGCACCTGCTTTCAGCATGACCACTGAAGCCCTTAGCAATGTGCAGGGTCAGAATTGAGGTCAGGCCTGAGACCCGGCCAGTAGCAAGGGTGCCAGGAGGTAGGACAGGGGTGCTGGTTCGAGGGAGTGGGATAAACTTCTCGCTTTATAGTTTTACCAGTAGCCAACCCTGTGCTATTCAAAATTCACTTGTGGCTTGTAGTTGTTTCCACTGCTCCGGGGTGGGTGGCAGGTATGGCCTGTTCCCCGCCCCCCCTGCCACGTGAACTCAATCAGCACACACCTGCAGTGCTTTCTGTGGACAGAGCCTCATGCGGGTGCTGGAGGTTGGGGCACAGTAAAGGATAAGATATGGTCCCTGCCCTCGCAGGCCTTCTCACCTACTAGAACAATACAGGGAGACACGGTCTCCTTAAGACAATTAAACCATGACCCACTGTGATGGTAGTGAAGGCTGCCATGGAAGCAAAACAGTAGCATCATGCCCCTTAGACCAAGCATGAGATAGTGGCCTTGCCCGTCTTAGTTTCTGCTTTATCCCCAGCCAGTGGTGCGTGGGGCTGGCCCTGCCCCAGCTCTCTGGGGTGTATGGTGCACATTTCTTCCCAGCTTCATGTTCACTAATACTGTGTTGGTAGCTTGAAATTGGCAACAGTGGGAACATTTACACCACAGCAATAGGCAAAAGTGCTAAAATCAGGGCCTTTGCTTTTTTTTTTTTTTTTTTTTTGAGACAGAGTCTCACTTTGTTGCCCTGGCTAGAGTGCCGTGGCGTCAGCCTAGCTCACAGCAACCTCAAACTCCTGGGCTCAAGCGATCCTTCTGCCTCAGCCTCCCGAGTAGCTGGGACTATAGGCATGTGCCACCATGCCTGGCTAATTTTTTTTTTTTTTCTATATATTTTTAGCTGTCCAATTAATTTCTTTCTATTTTTAGTAGAGACGGAGTCTTGCTCTTGCTCAGGCTGATCTCGAACTCCTAAGCTCAAACAATCTGCCCGCCTCGGCCTCCCAGAGTGCTAGGATTACAGGCATGAGCCACCGTGCCCGGCCCAGGGCCTTTGCTTTTGCAAGAGCCAGCTTACCAGCACACCATTGCTGGCACATAGCATGGGGCTGGGAATGCTTGGTGTTCAGTGGAGTTTTACTGAGAGGAAGAGAGAAGGTAGGTAGAGCTCATCTTCAATCTAGGGGGCCCCTTTTATGCTGTCCCATTTAGTTCCTGGCCTGTCTCCTTATGGCAGAGGCCATCTTCTCTTCGTCACTCAGGAGCCTTCCCCAGTGGGTCCACATTCAAATCCCAATCCTAGGAAGTTCCTAGGTTTTTAGCAGATGCTGCTTCTATGGGCACTTTTAACACTGGGAGTTTTTGACAACAACAGAAATAACCTGAGTGCTCAAGGCCAATGCCCAAGCTTCAGCAGCCTTGATCTGAGACTGAAAGAACATTAGCAGCCTGGAAACGGGTAATACCCAAGTGCTAGGAACTTCCTTTGCTTGTTGCTCATTCTGACACTTAGAGTGACCTGTCCGGGGTTTAGCGTATGCGTCCATAACAATGAAACTCTAGGGTCATTTCACAATCTTTAGGCAGGATCCAGTGTCTTAGTGCAAATTGTCAGCCATGACTCCCTCTCCCATTTCCCCGTGAGCTCATGATATGAGTGGACTATGGATAAATTACAAGTTAAGGGGGTCATGATGAATGGGACTGAGAGACAATCACACTGGGAAGGGAAGCTAGGAGAAAAGAATGTTCTGGATGGAAAGAGTGAACCGAACTCTGAGCCTGTTATTTATCACAGGAGAGGAATGTCCTTCTCATGGACTGGAACAGGAGTTTTTCAGCCTCCTGGTGCTCCAGTGAGCACGGGTTGCCAGGAACATTCATTCAACAAATGTTCTTAGATTCCCGCTGCCATGCTGCATCCGATCCAGCTTCCTAGTTTGAATGGATAATTTGGGCTCATTTTGACTTGGATCAGAATCTTTGTTTATTGATGCTATCTTGAATTTCCACCTTGGCCTCTGTAACTCTTTTGTTTTTCAGGATCAGCAAGTTTCTAAAAGCCACATTCAAAAAGCATACAATTACCTTAGAGTGAATTCTAATGCGAGGATAATTTTGTATTGATATATGAAGTAATTTATTTGTTCTGGTCTCCGTTTTAACCACTGAGCATGTAACAGATGGGACAGTGTGTCCAGAGGCCCAGACGCTAGTCTGGGAGGTCACTAAACTGGTTGGGCGATCTCGGGTCACTTTGGGTTTATCACTTAATCTCTCTGGTCCACAGTTTCCTCAACTGCAAAATGAAAGGGTCGGGCCAGATGACATGTAATAGCTCCTCCAGTGGCTCTAGCCTGTGATAATGCCATAAAAACAGGCTCTGTCCAGTCTCTAAGTCTATAATTAAAATATGATTACATGCTTTCCATATGAGATTAGAAGGAAAATCTCACAGGCATTTTAGCCTACCTACCATGAAGAATCATTTATTATCATTTTGCTTTACTTCTTACTTCCCCCCTCCTAAACTACTTGACAAATATCACAAAAATCCAGGAACTTGGAGAACGATGGATGTATTTCACATTCTTTTCTTTCTTTCTTTTTTTTTGGCGGGGGGACAACCCCCAAATTATTAAAATATGTTTATTAAAATACGTTCATTATAAACAATTTTGCCTCAGTTTTTAAAATTGTACATCCTTTTCTTTAATATGTTTTTAATTGTGACATTTCTGTGCAATTGTGATTAAATAATTGACTTGCCTCTCTAAACTCTGAGTGAGGACTGTTGATCTCTGGTGAACTCCAAGCCCTCTAGCACAGCGCCTGAAAGAAAATAGGTCATGTTGAGTGCCTGCCACTCAGGGAACGTGATACCCTTATTTTCACATAGCCCATTACTATAGGAAGACACAAGTTGGTTTTCCCATGTCATTTTTTATTATACAGTCTATATGTCTAAACTTTTTCTTAGAAAAATAGACTATTTTTAGAGCAGTTTTAAGTTCACGGCAAAATTGAGGAGAAGGTACAGAGATTTTTTTTTTTTTTTTACCTCCTGGCCCCACATATGTGCAGCCTCCCACTATCAACATCCCCACCAGAGTGGTGCATTTGTTGCAATCAATGAACCTACATTGACATGTCATTATCACTCAAAGTCCATGATTTACACTAGCGTCGAATCTTGGTGGTGTATATTTTATGGGTTTGGACAAAAGTACAATGACATGTATCCACCATCATACAGAGTAGTTTCACTGTCCTAAAAAAAACCCTCTGTGCTCTGCCTGTTCATCCCTCCCTCCTTGCTAAGCCCTACCAACCACTGATCATTTTAATGACTCTGTAATTTTGCGTTTTCCACAGTCATATAGTTGGAATCGCACAGTATGTAGCCTTTTCAGATTAGCTTCTTTCACTTAGCAATAAGCATTTGAAATTTCTCCATGCCTCTTTATGCCTTGATAGTTCATTTCTTTTTAGTGCTGAATAATATTCCGTGGTCTGGATATACCACAGTTCGTTTATCCATTCACTTACTGAAGAGTATCTTGGTTGCTTCCAAGTTTTGGCAATTATGAATAAAGCTGCTATAAACATCTGTGTGCAGGTCCTTGTGTGGACATAAATTTTCAGCTTCTTTGGGAAATACCAAGGAGTACAACTGTTGGATCATATGGTAAGAGTGTGTTTAGTTTGGTAAGAAACTGCCAAACTGTTTTCCAAAGTGGCTGTACCATTTTGCGTTCCCACCAACAATGAATGAGAGTTCCTGTTGCTTGACATCCTCACCAGCATCTGATGTCACCAGTGTTCTGGACGATGGCCGTTCTAATAGGTATGTAGAGGTGTCTCATTGCTGTTTTATTTGCAGCTCCCTGATGACACACGACGTGCAGCATCTTTCCATGTGCTTATTTGCCATCTCTATATCTTCTTGCTGAGGTGTCTGTTAAGATCTTTGGCCAGTTTTTTAATTGGGTTGTTTGTTTTCTTATTGCTGAGTTTTAAAGGTTCTTTGTATATTTTGGATAACAGTCCTTTATCAGGTATGTTTTTGCAAGTATTTTCTCCTAGTCTGTGGCTTTTCTTTTCATTCTTTTGATAGTGTCTTTTGCAGAAAAGAAAATTTTATTTTTATTTTGTTATTTTGTTATTTTTATTTTTTTTTTAGACAGAGTCTCACTCTGTCACCAGGGCTAGAGTGCCGTGGCATCATCCTAGCTCACTGCAACCTCAAACTCCTGGGCTCAAGCAATCCTTCTGCCTCAGCCTCCTGAGTAGCTGGGACTACTTGTGCACGCTACAATTCCTGGCTAACTTTTCTATTTTTAGTGGAGACGGGGGTCTCACTCTTGCTCAGGCTGGTCTCGAACTCCTGATCTCAAGTGTTCCTCCCACCTTGGCCTCCCAGAGTGCTAGGATTACAGGTGTGAGCCAGCGCGCCCGACCAGAAAATTTTAATTTTAATGAAGTCCAGCTTATCATTTCTTTCTTTCTTGAATCATCCTTTTGGTTTGTATCTAAAAAAGTCATTTCCAAACCCAAGGTCATCTAGATTTTCTTCTATGTTATCTTCTAGGCATTTTATAGTTTTTCACATTACATTTAAGACCGTAATCCCTTCTGAATTATTTTTTTGTGAGGGGAGTAAAGTCTGTATCTAGATTTAGTTTTTTGCATGTGGATGTCCAGCACATGCAATGGTGCTGTTGTTCCAGCACCATTTGTTGAGAAGACCATCTTTTTTCCATTGTATTGCCTTTGCTCCTTTGTCCAAGATGAGCTGACTATACAGGCATAGCCCCAGCACAATCCCTGTATAGGGAGTGCAGGCCAGGTGAGGGCAAGGGCCAGGGCAGCTGGGGCATGTGGGCCTCATGTTGGAGCATGAAAGGCACACACACTGTTGGAAAAATGGCACCAATAGACTTGCTTGATGCAGGGTTGCTACAAACCTCCAATTTATAAAAAAACGCAACATCTGTGAGGTGTAATAAAGTGCAGTGCAACAAAATGAGGTATTCCTGTATTTATGTGGCTCTACTTCTGGGCTCTCTATTCTGTTCCATTGACCTATTTGTTTATTCTTTCACCAGTATCCCACTGTCTTGATTACTGTGGCTTTTTATAGTAAGTCTTGAATTCAGGTAGTGTTAGTCCTCTGACTCTGGTGTTTTCTTTAATACTGAGTTGGCTGTCCTGTATCTTTTGCCTCTCCATATAAACTTTAGAATCAGTTTGCTGATATCCACAAAATAACTTTCTGAGATTTTGATTGGACTTGCATTGACTCTATAGATCAATTTGTGAAGAACTGACATCCTGATCATATTAAATCTTCCTATCTGTGAACATGAATTCTTTATTTATTTAGTTCTTTTTTGATTTCTTTCATCACGGTTTTATAGTTCTCCTCAGATAGACCTTGTGTGTATTTTGTTAGATTTATACCAATGTGTTTCATTTTGGGCGTTGGGGGAGGGGGGCTAATATAAATGGTGTTGTGTTTTTAGTTTCAAATTCCACTTGTTTATTGCCGGTATATAGGAATATGATTTACTTTTGTATATTAGCCTTATATCTTGCAAACTTGCTATAATCACTTACTTGTTCCAGTTTTGGGTCCATTCTTTTGGATTTTTTAACGAACAATTATGTGATCTCTATGTCTTCCTTCCAAATCAATATAGCTTTTGTTTCCTTTTCTTGTCTTAACTGCATTAGGTAGGACTTCCAATATACTGTTGAAAAGGAGTGGTGAGAGGGGGCATTCTTGTTTTTTATTTTTATTTTTTTAATTTTTTAAATTTCAGCATATTATGGGGGTACAAATGTTTAGGTCACATACATTGCCTTTGTCCCACCCAAGTCAGAGCTTCAAGCGTGTCCATCCCCCAGATGGTGCGCGCCGAACCCATTAGGTGTGAACATACCCATCCCCCACTCCGAGAGGGGGCATTCTTGCCTTGTTCCTGATCTTATTGGGAAAGCTGCTAGTTTCTTACCTGTAAATATGAAGTTAGGCCCGAGTCTGGAGAGTGCCCGGCACAGCGGCCCGAACCCAGAGGCCGCCTCAGCTCGCTGAGCCCGGAGGCGCGGGGGCTCCCAGGCCGCCCAGGCGGCTTCTCCACGCGCCCCCCACGCACGCGGGCCGGCCCGGCGTAGTCCCCCAGGAGCAGCGCGGGCCGGGCGAGGGCGAGAAGGTGGGCCTCACGCCGGAGCACGGAGGCCTGATGAACCTGCTGGAGACCCGTGGCCTCAAGAACGTGGCGCAGCGGCTGCAGGACGACAACCGGGAGCTGAGCGAGCCCTGCCGCTTCCTCGACGACGACGACAGGCAGAAGGGGCGCAAGCTGGCGCGCGAGCCTGAGGTGGCCCGCACGCGGAAGAAGCTCTGGGAGCGCCAGGAGGCCTTGCTGCGCGAGAACATGGAGCTCCATGAGCTGGTGCCGCTGCTGCGCGAGGGGCCCGCGGCGCGGGCGGGCAGCTCCGTCGACAGCCAGGCCTGCCCGAGCGGGCCGCTGGGGGGCGGCGCGGCGGGCGCGGGGACCAGCGACGTGGGCGACGGCAGCGGCACGTCCAGCGCTGGCAGCGGCTGCAGCCCGGGCCACCACTACCGCCGCGTTCCACGCCCGCTGCTGCCCCCGTGCCCCACAAGGCCCAGACAGCAAGGCCGGGGCCACGCGCTGATTCCTGGACGACCTGTGGCGCCACCGCACCACTGCAGCGCCCCCAGACGACCTGTGGCGCCACCGCACCACTGCAGCGTCCCCAGTGGCCAGCAAGGCCGCGCGCCCTTTCCCATCTGAGGACTCGTTACTGCGGAGCCGTGAAGGAGGCAGTTGGCCCAGAAACGAGTGAGTGACAGTCTGAACTCCTTGGGGAGTCGGGAGGGCAGGGCTGGCTGGGAGCCTCGGAAGAGCACCCTTGGCTCAGAGCTCTCTAAAGGGCCATCCTGTAGGACATGGAATAAATCCACGAACCGATGTTAGCTGTAGGTTTTCGGTTGGTTTTCTTCATCAAGTTGAGAAAGTTTTCCTCTATTCCTAGTTTGCTGAGAATTTTTATCATGAATGGTTGTGATTTTGTCAAATACTATTTCTGTGATATGGTCACGTGATTTTTCTTCTTCAGACTTTGATATGATGGAGTACATTAATTGATTTTTGAAAGTTGAACGAGCCTTGCATACCTGGGATAAATCCACTTGGTGGTGACCTTTCTTGGTGAATATTTCTTGTGGGCTTGATAAAAATGCGTATTCTGCTGTTGTTGAGTGAAGTAGTCTATAGATGTCCATTATATCTAGTTGAACAGCGGTGGTGTTGAGTTCAACTATGTCCTTATTGATTTTCTGCCTGCTGGATTGGTCCATTTCTGATAAAGAGGTGTATAGTTTCCACCGTGTTTTGAAGTCTGCTCTGAGATTAATATAGCTATTTCTTCTTTCTTTTGATTAGTGTTAGCATGATATATCTTTCTCCACCCCTTTACTTTTAATCTATATGTGTATATATATTTAAAGTAGGTTTCTTGTAGAAAATATAATTGTGTCCTATGTTTTGTTCTACTCTGACAATCTTTATCTTTGTATTGGTGCATACCTAAACTTTTAAAAAAGCATCCATCTAAATAATATTTGCAATAAGGCATGATTATGTTTATATTGGCCTTTTCTATTGAACAACTCTTAGTTTGAGAGAAATCCTGAACTTTTCAGTACTGTCAAAATTGGTCATTTACATGTGACTATAAAATATTAGTGCCTGGACACGGTGCCCAACGCCTGTAATCCCAGCACTTTGGGAGGCCAAGGAAGGAGGATGGCTTGAACCCAGGAGTTTGAGGCCAGCCTGGGCAACACAGTGAGACCCCGTCGCTACAAAATATAATTTAAACATTAGCCAGATGTGGTGGCATGTGCCTGTAGTCACAGCTACTTGGGAGGCCGAGGCAGGAGGATTGCTTTGGTCTGGGAGATTAAGGTTGCAATATATATTAGTGCCACTGCATTATAGCCTGGGCTACAGAGCAAGACCCTGTCTCAAAAATAAATAAATAAATAACTAAGATTAAAATAA
>NW_012154062.1:5417779-5471537 GCF_000956105.1 Propithecus coquereli
ATAATTATTTTTTTAAAAGGAGTGGAGGAAGGTACTATTTTTACATATGCCTATCATATGCCACACATTGCTTTACTTATGAGTGGGAAGGTACAAAGGAGCCTTACTGAAAGATTTAGTTTCAGGCTGGGAACACACAAGGTACATGCATAAAATACCATAAAGGAAAAACTCACAAGGCATATTGTCTAAGTGCCAGACCAGTATTATTAGTAAGGTCTCTAGATCCATGATGGCTTACCATTGTGCCCCCGGCACCTTGCACTACTGGCACATACTAGGTGCTCAAAAAAAAATACTTGTGGAATGCATATATGAAGAGGTCTAAGAAGGGTTTCATGGGAGATTGGGGTGAAGCTGACTCTAACATGATGGGTGTGAATTGGGTGGAGAAAGTCAAGCAGGGAGGTGTTGCAACTTGGAGAGTTGGAGAGATGGGGAGCAGCGTGTGGAGGCCAGAGCACACGAGAGGAGAGCAGTCAGGCCTGGGCTGTGTAGCCAGGTCTCTACCTGTGCAGGGCCCTGAGGTCATGCTGAGGTGCATTTTCTCCAGGGAGAAGCTGAGAACCATTCTTATGGACTGTAAAAACACAAAGTGCGAGGCCCGGTGGTCAGCAGGAGACACCAAAAAAAACACACGAGGTGCCTATGGAAATGACGATTCCAGGCAGTATGGGACACATGCCCTTAGGTGGTATAAAACTTGATCCGGGTCTTTCAGAGAAGGAAGCCATCCATCTGGCATGGCCCACCAGGGCTTGCTGGAGGGCGAGGTGGCCCCGACCAGGCCTGCTATAACAATGGCGGATATTTGAGTGGCCTTTTGCAGTTTACAAAGCCTTCTCAAACACTAGCTTATTTAATGCTCACAATATCCTTATGGTGTCAGCACAGTTACTATCTCTGCTTTGAAGATGGGAAGTTGAGGGTCAGAGAGGTTAAATGACCTGGCTAGACCAAGGTCGGCCTGGCCATTCTCGTCTGACCCTGCTTGTTAAAGGACAGGCACAACGGGGCTCGGCAAAGGATGTAGTAGGCAAATAAGATTTTCCTGTCTTTTCTTTCTGAATATTATTATAGCCCAAAGACAGGGATAGACACAGCCGCTACCACAGTGAACCCCAGGCATTGTTTTTCTCTTATTATTTCCTCGTATGATGTTTTTGCCATATGAGAGTGTGAGGGTCTTATTTCTTAATGAGAACATAAATGTAAAGGATTGATAAAATGCCATCAAGTTACAACAACAAAAAGCAAACTATCTCAAGGTTTTAGCCCAAATCATGTTAATCTACAGCCTTTTATGGTCTTTGCACTCCAGGAGCTTATGGTCTAGGTGCAAAGAGAAAGCACGTGTGTGCTCGCTGTAGCAGAACTCGGGGTGGCTTGCAGTGCATCAAGCCAATCCCCTCCAGTTTGCTGCCAAGGGGCTTTCTCTGAAGCCAAAGGTGTGTCACACCGAGGAGGTGACATACTCAGTGTGTCAGGTGACCCTAACCATGGGGCAGGGCTCCATGGCCATATATCCTAGCCTCCGCTCTTCAGTTAGGACGATTGCCTGCACAGTCTATGTGGTTCCTCAGAGAAGCCCAGTGGGGTTGAGGCCCAGATGCTCAAGGTATAACCAGTGTACACTGCATCCCTGATCAGCTCTCCTTCCTTCCCTGTCTCACATCATGTACCTTCTGCCGTCATCTTCCAAATAAACTACCTGCACGGGAATCCTTGACTTCATCTTCCAAATAAACTACCTGCACGCGAGTCCTTGACTCAGACTCTGCTCTTGGGGGAACTCAAACTAAAAACACGCACACATTTGCTCACTCGTGCTTCTAGAAAAGCTCGCTCTACAAGCGATGCATTTGTCAAGCCCGCTGTGATCTCAGAGGACTGGGACATTCCAGGGCGCTGGGGCGGGCGGAGCAGGCTTTGTGCGGGAGGAGAGACTTCCACAGTGGTCAAGTGCAGACACTCTGGCTTTGGATGGGCAGTGCCGAGGGAGGCCATTCTAAGAGAGTGAACTGTTGTGTGCAAAAGATACTGTGTGCGTGTGTGTGTGGGGGGGTTGTGTTGGAAAAGAGCTAAGAGAATGAAGAGGGCTGCTGGCCAGAGTGAGTGTTATCCTAGGGGACAGGGAGTAGGGTTTAGATTGAGTCTTGAGAGCTCAGGTGTCTCTCTTGCTTGGGGTTCTATTATAGGTGGTGGCTTTGTTTCTGTTTTGAGCCAAGCTGTGGGAGGAATTCCTTTTCCCTAGCAAACATTTTCCCAGCAAATTATTAAGCCCAGATTCACTAGTGCAAGTATTGATGTTTCTCTCCTGCCTCTTCCTCCTGAGCTTGGAGCCTCCTTCCCTCTCAGTCTCTCCCCAGCCTCAGCTTCCTCCCGAAGTTTTCACTGTGCTTTAGCTCATCCTACCATGACGATTTCTTCACCTTGACAGGCTTTAAGAAAAGAGTTTGGCGAAGTGCCTTCATTATGTACAGGTATCTGTGTTTGCACCCGTGGTGTTTTGTAAGGTAAGCGCTGAGGGTAGAGCATGTGTTAGTAGATACTCCTCGGCTTCTTAATAGCAAGGCAATTAATGATTTCAATCTGACTTATGCTTAACTTTATTTTTAAAATGTAGCCGTATTCATTGATCTTTTCTGATTGCAGTGAGAGCTCTAGAAAATGCACTCTAGTGGTAGTTTGGCAATATGAGAGGACATACATATTAGCACTTAACAATCTTATTTACTAAATCATACTTCATTTAAGTATATCATCCTCTTGTGTTGAGTTATGACACCACCTTCTCCTTCTGTGAAAGATGCAACCTGTGTGTTAGGAGTGCTGGGTGGAGCTGTTGGGGGTGCTGGGTAGGAAAGAAGCCACAGCACCCCCGGGTACAGAAGGAAGAGGAAATGCTTATGTCAAGAGCTTGCGGCACCCACAAGTGGTGGTTTTGATATGCAGCAATTAAGTTCAAACTATGTCTCTTAGAATCACTGGATTAAAGCATAGGTAATTTTAAGGGCCCCATGAGAGTGACCGCTAGAATGCCCACCAGACAAAGAAACCTCTGCGTGCCAATGTGGATTTGGTAGCTAGAGAAATATACAAGTGTATGTGTGTGTGTGTGTGTGTGTGTGTGTGTGTGTGTGTATATGTGTGCCCGTGCGCGCATGCTCACATATGTGTACCTCGGGACGGGGGTGGGCTTCACTCCTTCGCAAAAGGAGCCTTCAATTTGTAGAAGGAGCCACACTCGTCTTGCTTTATAAGGAACTTCCTTAGGCATTTATCATGGTCCTGTGATTGATAACAATGAGATCTGCATCCATTGTTTTTTTCAGGAAGTTACTGAGCAAAGTGAGGAACCCTTTCCTAGGAGGGGCACAGGCGGAGTTGTCTGCAATTTTTTGAAAGACTGCTGACCCTGAAACACAGCTTGGGAAAGTGAGGCCTAAGGAAATGTGACCAGGATGTGCAAACTAGCCGAAGGGAGCACCTGAGCTAACTGTGGGGCTCAAAAGAAGCCAGGAACAAGGAGCGTAAAGTTTACCTGGCTTATTGAACAGGTGTCATCTCTGACATACATCGCTAAGCACGGAGCTAAGACAAAGGCCACTTCCTCCTTCTCATGGTGTTGCTGTTTGCACTTGACATCAGGGCGTTCTGTGGCCAGCAGGGTGAGAGAGGGATGTGGCTAGGATCCGGCTCACTGGGGCTCACTTCACCTGTGAGCGCAGTCTGGAAAGGGGCAAGTCACAGCACACCTGGGCTTCCAAGCCCCATCTCCCGGTATCCTTTTCCCTAAGTCAGAAGATGTTGGGTTTCTCCAGTGCCGGGTCCTGGGGGACTTGAAGTGCCCTGCAGTGCTCCAGTTCTTTTTCTTCCCATCGTGGCATCTCACTTTAAACAAATGATGAAATCCCAGACTCCAGTTCACATAGATAATAGCAAGTATCAGATGCACTAACCGAGTTTACTTTGTAAAAAGTTCACACGAAGATTCTTTTTAAAATCAAGCTCCCTTGGTGAATTTTCAAATATTTAAGTTCATAAGAGTTCAGTGTACCTTCAGCTTTTAGGTATTGTATGTATTGACTTAAGGGAGGGACGCATGAAGCTGAAAAATTTAACAGACTGCAAAGGGCATTTGGATTGTTTCTAGTTTTTGGTGATTATAAATAAGCTGCTCTAATCATCTGCAGTCCTGTTGTGCCCTCTTAGAACATCTCTAGCCTCTATGTCTCTGGCCTCTTCTTACAATGTTCCTTTTACCTCCTTGTCTTAATTAAAACCTGGTTCTTATCCTGAGGACACTTATTTGTCTACAGTCCTCCCCAGAAGAGGCTGCTCATTCATTCATCTCCCCCACTCCCATGAGGCGTCACATGGGAATGCCTTCTGCTCCCTACCACCCCACTTCCTGCTTCTCTGCAACCCCCTTGGCCCTTCCTTCTTGCTTCAGTGGAAAGAGGAGTTTCTTTTCCTTTCTAGGGTGAGGCCCCTCTTCGCCCACCTCCTCAGTTTTAGCCAATGCAACAAAGTAAGGACCTAAAACAAGAGCAACAATTATTTTAAGAGGAAACAAAATTACCCTTGTTAGAAAACATAATGCAAATGTAATGATTTACCTGAAATCCACAAAAATCAGCTGGAAAACCAACAGACATATAATGAGTTCATTAAATTATTAAATTGTCCCCAAACACCAATAGCTAGAAGCCAGATCAATTTAACAGAATAGTGAGCCCACAAAGAGACCCCAGTATGAATATAAATTTAGTGTATAGTAAAGGCAGAGTGCATACCAGGAGAGAAGGGAAGAAATATTTAATGAAAGACACTAGGATAATTGGAAATTTTCATTAAAAAATTTTTTTAAATTAAATTTTATCCTTACTTCACACCTCACACCATGTACCCAAGTCAATTCAGATGAATTAAATAACTATATGTAAAGGAAAAAACCAAAATAATAAATAAACAAAAATAATGGACTTTTTTCTGCAAGGGTACAAAGCAAAAATGTATAGCGTTGACTACATAAAAATTTTTGATGTTCTTATGTCAAAAAACATACATTATCAAAATGAGTATATAGAAACTCTATATTTGCAACTTTTCTGTAAATCTAAATTATTCCAAAACAAAGTGATACACACATGTGCACACACACACACATACATAATACCTACAAAAATTACAAAATCTATTATCCTCCAGATATACTTGCACATGCGCAAAATGAACATGTGGCAACTTCCCCAGGCTCCACCCTTGGCAGTTTATTTGTAACAGAAAACACTGTATACAATGTAAATGATGATTATAAAGGACTAATTTAAAAAATTATGGTGTATTCATATAATGGAACACCATCCAGCTAGTTTAAAGAATAGGAAAACTTCTGATAGGGAACAGTGTCAAAGGCACCTGTTTTTTTTCTAGTAAAAAAAAAAAAAAAATTGAATTAAAAAAAACCCACACAAAAATAAAACAAACAAAAAACAATAAATAAAACAAAGTGTCATTATATGTTACCTTTGGGTAAAGGGGGATGAGCATACATGTTAATATTGCTCGTCTGTGCAAAAAGAAACTCTGGAAGGATACACAGAGTGCACGCAGCAGTGGCCATGGGGGGACAGGCAGCAACCGGGGGTGGAGGTTGGGCGTGGAAGGGAGACTTTGCGTGTCTATAACCAAGCTATGAAGTTAGGTCTATGACTTTTGAACCATGTGAATACAGTGTCTATTTCAATCATGAAATTGAAAATTGAAGTCAAGTGTATCTAGAAACAACCCTCCACCCAGCAGAATACTCCAAGATGCCACGAACGGCATCACAGGCCAGCAGAGTGGGCCCCCGTGGCAGGATTGCAGGCATCTGTGGGGGGCATGCGTGGAAGACATTATTCTAAGTCCTGACACTTTGCCTTGCACTCAGAACCCCTGATCATGTCAACGCCCATTTACTCAGCCTTCCTGAGGGCTCTGGTTTTCCCTTTGGGATCAGGCTGGTTATTCCAGACGCCATCAAGACTGGAAACCCCAGGATGGGAAAATGAGTGAAATTCCTCTCCAAGCGTTGCTCCCAGTATGAGCCAATTGGCTACTTCTCTCTCCACTGCCTAGGAAACCACCCACAATATAAGTAGTCAGCAGTGGGGTTTCCAGCTCTCCAGATGTGGCTGTGTCCTCTTGGTGAACTCAGTCAATCCAGTCATCCACACACACACCCATATTTCCCAAGAATAACCATCTGGTGTTGGGATGTACAGCAGAGTCATAATATTTCCAACAAAACAGTGTTTCTTTGGCTTACTCTTCTCCTTAAAACGTTGGGCATTCCAACCCCTTGCTTTTTCCTCTGGTCCTTCGGACTTCCTGGGTCTCCTACTGGCTCAAAAGTGGCCATCTGGATTTGCCCATGTTGTACTATTCCTCCGTGGTCCTGACCTCGTCAAACAGCTTTCCTTATCTCTGCAGTAATCCCCTCCCCGGAGCCCTGCAAGGATGCTTGGTCCCCCGGTCATGAAGAGTTGCCGATGGTCTCTGCAGCCCTGTGGCCTCATTATGCCTCCATTCTGTGCTCTGCCAGGTGAATGCAAAAGTATGGAAACTGCCTTCTACATTTGCAACCTTCAATCACCACGGGACTGCAAAGCTTTGCATGCCACGTGAGCGCTAACACTCTGAGCGACCCTAGGCCTCCAGCAGCAATCACTGGGGACTGGGAGAGAACAATCCTAATGCACGCCTCGCTGTATTTAAAATGACCTCAGCCCCTGTCTCAGCCATTTGCCTGGAGAGTGCTGTGATCTCCTCATGTCCCCTACCCCCATAAGTTCCTTTTTTATCCATTTGCCTTTCAGGTGAGCAAAGTGGGGGTTCTTGTTATAGATAAGTTAAGAGTCTTGGTCCTGGGAGCTGGGAGTCAGACTGGAGGAGACATTGAGCGGTTTCTTGGGGGTATCTGGACACCACTGGATTTATAGTGAGAACATGACATAGGCCTTCGTTCTGATGTTGCAGTACACACACACACACACACACACACACACACACACACATGCACGTAATAGTTGTACACTTACAGAACTTGCAAAAATGCAAATATTTTTGGACAGTTTTCGTTGCACTAATGGGGTGATGCATCCCTGCCATCTAGAATATCTTTCTGATTTTTTCCTCCTTATTGTTTATCTCTATATTTAGCACTGAATTGAACCATGTGGGCACCCAGAGCAGGCTAATGAATTGACATCCTTTTAAACTAATATCCTTTAAATGGTTTTTCAATGTTTATTTAGGGGAGTGGATGATAGTTGCATAGTTGGGGGGAAACTCAGAGAATCAAAAAAGAAGGATAGCAATGGCAGTGGTAGCCCCCAGCCTACTTAATATCCTCAGCAATCCAGCTCTCACCCCACACCTGCATTTCCCCAGCCCTGCCTCTTCAGAAGGAAGCCCAGTGGCCATGTGTTGTTATTTGAGCCTGTGCCTTTGGGGTTTCCCCCTCACCCCAATAGGCTTGTCAGAGTTTTGCTTCCAATCACAACTAATACCATCCTTGAGAGAAGTGTGGGTACACGCAAATACACAATTATTCCTGTGGTTATATTTCTGTTGATACTTAGTGGATCTTGTAGATGGGCGGTCTAGGCAGCTGGCCATATTTCCTTCCTCTTAATCTGGCTTGGTCTTTGTGATGACTTTCCTAAACAGCAGATTGTGTTTCTCTCTCCATGCTGTGCATCACTGCCTTACTAAAGTGCCACTTCCTTGGTAACGGATGCCTTTCCCAGGAACCCAGTGCCACAGTGACCTTGTCTTGCTCTGAACTCCTCTGCCCTCCTCATAGGTGATAACTCCATCGTCCACTTTCCACTTGTCTGTCCATTGCACCGACAGCTCCGAGAACCAGGATTGCTGCTGAGCTCTGAAAATACTCAAATAAATGAGGCAGCGTGTCTACCTTCAACAGGTTTATAATCTTTAATCTGTGCTATACTGCGATTATTTCTGTGAGTGCATTTGATCTTTCTACCTAAATTCAGCCTTGAAATCATAGAGCTCATCTTTTGTTCCTTTGGGCAGGGTTGCAGGTTGAGTTCCCTGGAAGCAGATGCTGCAATGGCTAATGTGTGGAGGTTTGAGTGTCAACAGAAGGGAGAAGGAAACAGATGGGGCAGGGGGAAACACTGAGCTGTGATGCAGTCCCGACAGAAGCGGGCACCAGCCCCGTGGGGAGTTCTGAACTAGGGTGACCCTCCAGAGGCATCCTCAGTTGAGCACAACTGGTTTGGGGGCATTTCCCATGCAACTTTTCAAGCATTCATGCTGAATGGAAATCCGATCCAATGAGGCTCACTTCTTGATGGATTCAGGCTGGGGTAAGAGTAGTCTGAAAGTGCTGCCTCGTAGCCTCCCAGTCACCCTGAGTCCACTCAGCCTTGTCAAGCACAGCTTTGGGTGACTTGTGCACATCTCCCAGCCTTCCATCTGGGGAGCAGCTGCAGCCACAGCCTTGAATCCACATTTGGAAACCTCCTGCGGGCTCTGTGCTCAGCGGATCAGGAAATCCACTTGTCAAGTCTGGGATGTTGGAATTACCTAGTATCTTCTGCAGTGGAATGTCTTAGTCTTATCCCAATATCACTATAATCATCTCTATTATTGTCTCGATTCTCTGCCTATTTAAATCATACTAATTTTTTGAGGCCCAACTAAACTCCAGTTTAATCAAATAATACTGAGGCTCTATTGGTTGAATAGAACAAAAAGTGGAGGAAGTTTGAATTTGCTCTCTTCTTGAGCTGGGACATCCATCCTCTCTTGACTCTCAGGCCTTTGGACTCTGACCAGGACTTACTCCACCCATTGCCCCCTCCCCTACCCACTTCTCAGGCCTTGGGGCTGACCTGGGACTTACATCATTGGCTCCCCAGGGTCCCAGGCCTTTGATCTTGGATTGAAACTCCACCAACCACTCTCCTGGGCCTCCAGCTTGCAGGTGACAGATCATGGGACTTCTCAGTCTCCATAATTATGTGAACCAGGTCCTCATAATAAATCTCTTTCTATATATCTCTATATAGCCTATTGGTTCTATTTCTCTGGAGAATGCTAATACAGAGATCTTTTGTCTTAGCTCAGTCTGCCATAGCAAAATACCATAGACTAGGTGGCTTAAACCACAGACATTTAATCCTTACAATTCTGGAGGCTGGAAAGTCCAGGATAGAGGTGCTGGCAGATTTGGTTCCTTCCTCTGGCTTGTAGATAGCTGCTTCTCACTGTGTTCTCACATGGTGGGAGGAGAGAGAGAGAGAGAGAGAGAGAGAGAGAGAGAGAGAGAGAGAGAGAGAGAAACTCTAGTCTCTCTTCCTCTTCTTCTAAGGACACTAATCAGTAATCCTTTCATGAAGCCTGCTATGAGGTTTGAATGCGCTCTCCAAAATTCAGGTGTTGCCAATGTGATAGTATTAAGAGGTGGGGCCTTTAAGAGATAATTAGGCCATGAGGGCTCTTCCTTACGAATGGGATTAGGAGCCCTTATAAAAGGGCTTGACAGGGAGTTCTTCCCTTTTGCCCTTCTGCTGTGTGAGGATGCAGCGTTCCTTCTCTTTGGGCGGGGGGGTGGGTTGGGCAGACCATTCAAGGCACCATCTTGGAAGCAGAGACGAGGCCCTCACCGGACAACAAACCTGCTGACACCTTGATCTTGGACTTCCAGCCTCCAGAACTGTGAGCAATGAATTTCTGTTCTTTATAAATTACGCAGTCTCAGGTATTTTTCAGAGAATCACAGGGCCCCATCCTCATAACCTCATCTAAACCTAATCAGTTCCCAAAGGCCCCACTTCCTAACACCATCACACTAGCGGGTAAGCCTTCAATAGATGGATTTTAAGGGGGACACAGAGATTCAGTCTATAACACCTTGGAACTCCCTTTAGCCTTATATCGTCACTTGCTGGAGGGAGCCAGGCAGCAGGGGGTGACGTTTCTGGGAGTGTTGTGGTTTCCTCTGTGTGCTCCCTCTTCTCTTAAAAAGAACCCTAAACAGAATAATTAAAATTAATCCCCATCTTAAGCGTGCCTCTTAATTGTACCAGAACACACTTTAAAATGGGCAAGTCTTATCTGTGGAATGTACTTTTTGGATTAGGATCAGTTTCAGACATGTCATTTCTCTGGCTAAAGTGAAGGGAAAACAGATTTTATTTGATCTTCGTAAGATCTTTCCTCAGTGTCTTACTTCTTCTCCTGCCATCAAATTCTTACCTTGACCGAAAGCCATGTTAAGTGCAAGGCAAATTCTTTACCTCTTTGCACAGAGATTAACAATCTCTGGTTGATGAGAGTATTAAGAGACTGAGCTCTGCCACTGCTATTAGAAAAGTTGCTCTCCTTTCTGGGTCTCAGGCCCGCAGCTCAGCAATTATAGGTGATCTTCATTGTTGAGTACAAAAATCTACTTGAAATTGGGAACACATGTCCAAATGAAAAAGCAATGGAGGCTATACCTTGAAGAATCTTAAAATAAATTTTTCTTATTTTGAATATAGAAAGTATGCATTTAAACTAAAACTCTGTTTTATTCTTAGAATGAACAAAGAATGGCATGAATATTCATTCTTTTTGGGGATGTCTGATTTTTCTGGCAAAAGTATATGCTAGTATTGTACAATGGCCTCCACTTCTTGTTTGAGTTTCATACTGCAAAGATAATCGTTTTTGGAAAAATATTCGAGAACTTCATTGATTTTCCCAAAGGCCTCTTTTAATTCAAGGATATCAGACCATTCTTTTTTGAAGCAGATTTTTTGAAGTTGCCACTATCCTTGCAACAATTTCTTCCTCCATTGACCGTTTTAATTCTAGCAGCTCTTCATTTAAGAGCAGCTTTGCCTGTGATTGAACGGTCATTCAAGGTCAATGTGATTGGCCTTATGGATTCTTGTGGCAAAATTTTCAATTTTACTTTAAAACCAGTTGGCTTTGTATTGATATGTCTAATAATCAGGGAAGGACTGATCAACAACGCTGTTGACCCAGGAGGGAAGCTAAACACCGGTCTGAGTGAGGCCAGGTGCTTGACAGAGCACTAATTTTAAAATTCACTTAGTGAACATTTTCTTATTAGAAGCACTTTGGCTTCTTTACGTAGCCTCCTAGCTTGGATGCCTGGATAATGAGGATCTTTTTTAGTGGGAGGACTGAAGAAAACCTGCAGTGCTTTCTAGCTCTTCCATTCTAGGTCTCAGGATTTGAAGTACATCACAGCCATACTCCTTATTAACACATCAGCTGCCATGTGAGTTGTATTTAACTCAGGGGCCTCATGAAGCAAAACCCTGCAGTTGGTTCATGAAGATTTTCCTTGTTGATGTTCTTATTGTTACAATTAATACTGACAATTCAATTCTAAAAACATGGATTGCATTGCATATAATTCACACACAGAAAACAATAAAAAATAACAAATTAGAAAAGATTGTTTTGTTTTAATAGAACACCGTGGCCCCAGAGAAAAAAAATTTTTTTTCAGCTTTGCGCAGTGGCAGTATCTTAGCCAATGAGGTTTATGCGAGGCGCGATTATTGCTAATTGAAAACTTTTCCCAATACCCTGCCATGACGACTTGAAATATAGATGGCATTGGCAATTTTTGACAGTCTCTATGCAGACTGAATTAAAAAAAAAAATTTTTTTTTTCTAGTGTGGCAATGTGTTAAATTGAGTTGGTTAAGACAAAGTGGGAGTTATATGGATAGCAAATCTTGTTTTTGTTTTTTTTTTAAAATCAAAAATGTATTGAATGTTAAATATTTAATATTTTTCTAAGATCTAACTATTAGCAATCTGTACCCAATTGAATTTAAGCTCCTTGAGAGGTTTTCCATCTTGGTAAATCCAGAGGCAAGAACATGCAAGTTTCTATATGGGCAACACACTCAATGTTAGTTGAATGCCCATGAAGGCGGAATTGTGCTGTAGGGATTTTTCCACTATGTTGTCTTGATAATCCCTTAATCTCTCTGAATCTCAACTGCAAAATGAAGAAATGGGACTGAATAATCTCCAAGACTCATGTACAGCTCTGAAATTCTATGACTATCCTATTGTAGGTATTCAGAGAAAACCACCTTTTACTAAATTTTCTAGAATTCCAGAGTAAGTCATATTTGTGATTTGGAAAGAATCTTAGATTTATGAATAGGCCAGTGAATTAGCAACATTAGACATTTGTTGACTTGTTTATTAATTTTTAACTTAATTTTGAATGATTAAAATAATATTTAAATTGCATGGAATTTTGATTTTCCCAGAACTGGAGACCACAGGTGTACATGGGAAGATCTTGACTGTGACAAATTCTTGTGCCTGGAACAAAAAGCAGCCCCCACATCATTTCACAAAAAGAGAATGCTGCATAGCATCTAGGTGGGAAGAGTTTTCATTCACTGTGGAGATTTGTTCTGTACAAATAAAATGTACATTTTAAGAATTTCCCAGCACAAATATGCATGACTGCTTGCTTTTGTCAGCTCATTGCTTGTTCTGGGAGAACGATGAGGACTTGACTGGCGGGAGTGTTTTAGTCTCTGCCCATGTGTTCAGACCCGACGTCGAGTTTGTTCTGGCTGTGACTTTGCACCAGTGTCGGGCTGTATCTAAGCAGGGGCGTAATAGGATCAAAGCACAAAAACCTCCCATAACCCAGCTTGTGTGAAGGTTAAGTTGCATCACAGTTGATGAGCTAAGAATCCTTGTCTCCCACCTGGTCAGTGAGTGTGACTGGGACCAGGAACATTTCCTCAATGCTTGTCATTCAACCAGCAGGTCACTGGAAGACAGGGTTTTGTTTTTTGGTCATTTTCTCATGCTTTGGGTATAGTTTCTTGAGGCCCTTTTGAAGGCAAACATTCTATGGGCTCTGTTTTCCTTGCAAATGTTCTACTTAGCACTTGGTTACACATGGTCTCGCTTGGGTTTCTAATGACATCGAGTGTGTGGCTCTTGCTTCCTCCCACTGGACTTTAAAAATCCTTCAGGACACGGACTGTGTTTTCTACCCAGGCATGGTACCCAGTTAGCACTTCTAAAGTCTACACAAACGGTCTTGTCAGGGTGGTGGAAATATAGGTAATTTTTTAAAATTTATATTCCAAGATTAAATATGTTTTATTATTATACGTATACTAAGACAAACTAAGTATATGCAATGCTTTTGTTGCGCTATTGAATTTTTTCACTTTGGCACCCCCAGCTCACGTGGCCCCATATTAGCTATATGAGAGGTACACAACGGGCTCCTTGGCCTTTTCCACAATGTTCAGGAAGAGTTAAACAAAAATTAATACTCTCCTTTTCCCACTTTAACATGTTTTGTTGTTGGAAAGCACCCAATGAAAACATTCCTTTGGAAGTGTTTGAATCCTTGAATCCTAATTCACATTTCTTAAGGTATTTTTAAGCACCTAATTACTTATAGGAAACTAAAAAAAAATTAAAGACATGTTCTACCAAGACACTAAAAATATGTAATTTAAGACAGCCATATGGATGGGAACATAGGAGAAAAGAGAAAATGTAAATATTATACCCAATCTGTAAATGATTCATGTCAAACATGAGTCAGAGCTCAGAGAAATTTTGAGAGTGAGGAACAAGAGCATTTTGAGAGGAGAGTGGGGACAAAGACCGTGGAAGTTGGCAATCTACCCTTCGTGGGATTGAAGAGAAGCCATCAGACCTTTTCAGGACGACCACAAAAATCTTTGGGAATTTGCGGGATTTCAGAGATTATTTCATTTATGTAGAGAGAAAGATTAGTAAATTGTTTGGAGAAAAAGGACAGCATCCAAGTATACAATGTAGCTAAGACACAGGGATTCCCATATCAGTAAAAAATCAGGTACTTCTTGATCTGCACAACACGCTGAGATCATTCATTTGACTGCCATTAGCTGAACACCCGCTGTGTGCCAGGCACATTAATTGAGCACCCGCTGTGTGCCCTATACACTTTGGTTCTTTACCTAAACTATGCTCATGTGAGGGTGGCGTCTTAGTCTCATGATACAGGTGACGATGGTAGTATCGGGAGTTAGAGATGTACATGACCTGGCCTTCCCCTCAGGGAGCTTCTGTGTGGTTGAGAACACAATATTTATACACATGAAACAGCTGCTAAATAAAATATAGCAAACGTCAGCTTTCTGGAACTGTTACAGGTTGTGTCATTCTGCAGAGTTGAGTTTTCTGGATATCTGAGAAGCTGTCCCTTAAAACATAAGGTAATAGCATTAATGAAAATCAGCAATTGTACTTAGCTCCAACACAGTAGTTCCCTGAGGACCTACTGAAGTATTTGTATGGGACAATTTACTTTCTACACTAGAATTATTCGTATCCTATTGTGCCTATATTTTATGAGTTTTAAAATCTCCATCCTTGTAATTAGTTTGTCAATGTACATTTTGATTATCCTGGACTTGAGAGCAAATTCATTATCTCATTAGGTTTAGATGTAAAATACCCAATATTAACCCTTAGTAAGCCTAAGCGGTTCTCCTTTTAAGAAAATGTTCAAACTGGTAAATAGACTATTCATAATCTTTCCTTCCTTCTTGTTTTAAAGCATATTTCCTGACCCTTGATTGTATTCTAGAGAATTAAGAAATCAAGAGAACTGAATGCTAGATGGATGAGGTATTAGTGTACTAACCTGAATGTCATTGAGCCCTAAAATATTACAGACACAATTTTTGAAGTTATGAATAGAAAGCAGATGAACAATTTTACGTGACAATTTGAGAAAGAGGCGTCGTGTAGGAGTCTTTCCTCTGAAAAGTGAGGAATCCAATTTTATTGGAAGGACTTTAGGAATTACTGAGCCTCATTTTATGCAGGTGACAATGCAGCTGGGAGAGGCTAAGCTGCTTGTTCACTTCTTCAGTGTCTCGGAAGCAATTTTAAAGATCTGGTCTTTTGACTCCTAAGTTCAGTTCTTGGTGTATCTATCACTGATAAAGGACTAGATGTTTCTGAACTGAACCAAAGAAAGTATGTCAGGAGGCCCAGCCTGGAACATTTATGTACATGACGAAAGAAGGAAGAAAAGGAGGGAACCCAACCGTCACAGCCACCACCTTGCCTGTCCCCCACCATCCTACTGAGGAGGCTGAAGGCCTCGCTCTGACCCTCTCTTGGAGACTCTCCATTGAGCAAATCAACAACTGACTCTCACTCTTGGTAGTGGCAGGCCAGGGCATTGGGACCAACCATCCAGAGCTGACATTGCACTCAGGTATTCCTGGGGTAGCAAAGAAAGGAAAAGAGGGGGCCGAGAGAAATAAGAGGGTTGTGGCAGCTGCTTTTGCCATGAGCGCATTTGCTGATTTGGGCCAACTTTTTTTTTAAATCAGCTTTAAAGGTATAATTTACATTCAATGGAAATCACCCATTTTAAGTGTTCAGTTTGAGAAATTTTGACAAATGTTTCATATGTTTTGTTCAATTTTCTAATTGCCAATTCCTATAGCAGCTAATCCTCAATTTGGAAAAATTTAAACTTTGATATTGACTACCTCACTTCGGTAGTTTACCAAGGAAGGTTACCAGGGAGAGTGACTGTCCAGTTTCTATCTTCTGTCCTGCTGGCTTTGTCAGGGACAGTGATCTTCCTACATAAACTGTAAGAGGAATTGAAATTGAAGAAGAGGAAGAAATATAAGATACCTGTTCTCCATGGCTGCAAGTCTTTTTGGCCCTAAAAGAAGACATGGCGTGCCACGTGGAGAACTCATGGCTGAGAGTGCCCAGATGTCACTGGTGATATTTGAAGGGCCGTGGACGAAGACAGTGGTATCAGAAGTTTGGAGGTAAACAGCTGTGGTTCTAAAGTTTGAAACAATGAAGATGGCATGTTGATGAGCTTGATGTTGATCTTAGGAAGGTTCTTGAGTAAATTATTAAAGAAACTATTTCTGAGAACCTAGAAAAAAAGTCATTCATACCAGGCATCAGCTTGGGTTCCAAAGAAACAAGTCATACTAGGCTGAACACATGCAGTGTCTGGCACATGACAGAAAGTCAGAAAATTATTAAATGAGTGATAAATGACTGACTAAGCAAATAAACAAATCCTTTCTTTTGATTACCAAACCCGTAGTTTGGGAAAGCACAGCAGAGAGGATAGCTGGCTCTCAGCAAAACATTGCATAAAGTCTGCACCGTGCAGTTCAACTGTTTATTGAGTGCCTACTGTGGACCAGCCATTCTGCCAGTTTTTGGAGATGCAAACAGGACTAGTACATGGTTCCTACAATTTAGATCTAGAAAGAAATAATATTAATAAAATATGGATGCATTGGGAACTCATACAACAGACAAAGAGGTACCTGGCTCAGCTTGGGCGAGTGATAGGAAAGCTTTCTAGAGGAGGTGACCCCTAAATCGCGTCTTAAATGGCGGTAAGATTGTCTGCAGCATCATTTCTGCTATTGACTTCCTCCAGTGTGGGTTTCAATTTTGATGCTTTGCATTTGAAGTTCTTTATCCTCCTGGATAGGTTTTTCCTTCACTTTGGTTTCATCTGCCTCATTTAGTGGAGATTCCTCCGAGATTTTGGTATTATAGTGCTAATCAACAGTAGTTTTCATCGCTGTATTTTTCTGAATCTTCTTGGATATTTTTTTAATGGGAAATAAAGAAAGCCAGAATTAGAGACTGTATCCAAGTGCTAAGTGACTATCATTATTATATTAGGATTATAGTGCTTTACAGGACTGGATATTCCTTTGTGGTTTTGGATACTGTGTCAACATGGTATAAACAAGAAAATCTTGGGGAAAAAAGAAAACGAACCAGTGATTTCCAACATTTTCTCCACCAATGACCCCTTTTATTATTTTCTCCCTTGCACAAACCAGGCTTTAAGAGATATCTCATGAATAAATTATATTTAATAACTAATCAAAATTAATTTGAGACACATGCCATTGCCAAGCAGAGTTTCTGATTAGCTTAATATATCTAGTTGGAATTCACATAATTTAGCTAAAAGCAAAAAGTCTTGATAAGCACTTATTTAAAATTCAGTCTGCCAGGCACCGCCCCAGGTGCCTTCCCTGCATCGAATCAGGTAAGCCTCACAACCATCCTATGAGGCAGGTACTATTTTCATTCCTATCTTACTGATGAGGAAACCGAGGTTCAGAGGGGTTGAGTAAACTGGACAAGGTTTCACAACTAGTGAGCTGTGATGCTGAATTGAAATTCAGACAGCCTGTCTCTAAACTCTAAACTCTTAATAATGCATAATTGACACTTGAGTTAGACCATGTGGTTACTCGAGTGCAAAATGAATGATTTCTGTTATACTTTCTGAAACAATGAAAATAGCACGCAGACCTCATTACTGCCTTTGGGGCCACCTAAGTAGAAGCCTCTGCTCTAAAACAAGAATACTGTTGAGTATCCTGAGCCTTGCAGTGTACAAATGTTACATACTCATTAGAGAGCCCAAAGAATGCTAATATTTTATCTAATACAACCATGATATGTCAACTGGCAACACAGAAACGGGGGCAGAGCTATTTAGGGGGCTTGTAACCTAACTAGAGTTTCATTTTTAAAAGCTGGGCCTATTTAAAAGAAAAACACCTCACCCAATTGCCTATTATCCTGCAAATATGTATTTAGGAACATTTGAAATTGTTCTATTTACCTAATCATCACTAATGGCTACTTTGGATCTTTGACAGCCGTACGTGTAAATATGGCCCTTAGATCTTTCTTAAAGTATGATACTGGTCCAATAGACCATAACAGCTTCTTCAGAGAACAGGATTTCCTTGTAGCTGAATCTGTGGAGTATCAAACAGGGCTCACAGTGCTTTAGGACTTGCTTATGAGATCATTTCAAACTACTCAGAACTCCAAGTCAAAAATTACTAGGACATTTGGGTACCACTAAGATCTGAATGTCCATAAACGTTAAAGCCAAACATTGATGTTTTAAAAATGAGAACGGGGTCAGCATGATTCTTCATGGGCAATAAACAGATAATAGATAAGGAGAAGTAATTTAAAAAGAGTTTGTGCAGCCAAACCAAATATACCAGGCAGCAAAGCTATGATGATATTGGTTGACTATATAGTAAAGTAGAAATTGCTGATCTTATCCGGAGAGAACACAGATATTATTCTAATAGATTACGGCATATTGAGAAATGATTAACTTGACTGGCGAAGCTTACCTCTCACAAGGATAGAACATCACCTGAAGAGCCACCTCTCCTCTGCTGTTCCCCGGGGATATTCCCACAGCATAGCTTTCAACTCCCGTGTTAGATTCGTGGGGCCACTATAACAAAGTGTCACAAACTAGGTGGCTTAAAACGACAGAAATTTATTCTCTTACAGTTCTGGAAGCCAGGAGTCTGGAATCAAGGTGTCACAGGGCCATCCACGCTGCCTCTGAAACCTGGAGTGGAGCATCCTTCCCTAACTCTTCTAACTTCCGGTGATTTGCTGGTAGTCCTTGACTTTCCTTAGCTTGCAGCTCTAGCGTTGGAATCTCTGCCACCATCGTCACATGGTGTTCTCTGTGGGCATGTCTTCACATGGCATTCTCTTCCCTGTATTTCTCTCTACCCTACACCAGTTATATTGGACTAAACACCCCCCTTAATCTAGTATGGCCTTATCTTAACTAACTATGTCTGCAAGGGCCCTATTTCCCAATAAGGTCACATTCCACAGTACTAGGGATTAGGTCTTTAACATAACTTTTTGGGAGACACAATCCAACCTATCTCTTCGGGGCAACCTTCCCAAATCACTCTTTGGTCTACGTTTGTACAGTTTGTAGGTCTCTAGCCACTCCTCTGTGCCTGTACCACTCATGTGGCTCATACCATATGTCATCTCATCATCTATTATTGTGTGCTCCATGTCTGGCCTCCCTAATTTTATTATAAACTCTTTGGCTGGTAAAGAATTCTTATTCAAACTTATTTCTCACGAAATCGTGATTTGATATCAATAGCAACTTCTATTTTCAGAGCAATTTTGTACTCTTTAAAATTCTTTCACGTGCATTATCTGGCATGCTTCTTTCCATATCCTCGTGCAGTAGATTGGATCACTGGCATCATCCTAATTTTACATCAAAGGGAATTAAGATTCAGGGAGGTGAAGTGACATGCCAAAATACTGAGACAGGTGGCTTGGATTTGTCTCAGCACCTTCGATTGAAAAATTTCTCCTTCCTCCCCTCATTGTTTATAACTTGATTATTAATCAGTCAAGAGTCCTTCTGGGAAAATAAAACAGAAAGCCTTCCTTACTCTCAAGGCAAAGTAAACGGGAGGGCAGAGAGGAAAACATGTATGAATGCAAAGTCTGCCTTTCCTAGTAGCACAAGCAGGCGGGAAGAAAGTCACAAACCACACAGCCCTCCCTTTCCCTTGGTCAGTTCCTCCAGTAGAATAATGAAAAATCTTGACTTTTCTTAAGCTTCCAGCCCCATCACCTACTCCCTCAGTCTAAGAAGATGGCTGCTCCTACTTCGCTTTTTGTTTTCGTAAAGAGTGTCTGGTAGAGACCCTTTCAACGCCCTTCTACCTACCTGACAGAAGGCAGGAGAAGGGAAAGGGTTGAGCGTGAGCAGGGACAGAAGTCAGTGACCTCCTGACAGGGGCCACCTGACCAGGGCTGCATCAGCTGGAGAGATTGTGCAGCCTCATCAGGCACAAGCACTGAGGGTGCCCAGCCCCAGGAGGGGACAGAGGCAGCCTGCTTTGAGCAGGAAGGTGGCAGGAGAAGGAGCCCCTGTTGGAGAAGAGGCTGTCATACTGCAACGTGCTGTGAATACTTCTTTCTACTATCTTTTTTTAAAAATTGTTGAACGACATTTTTATTTTTTTAATTTCGGAATATTACAGGGGTACACATGTTTTGGTTACATGAATTGCTTTTCTATGGTTTGTTTCCACTACCTTCCTTTCTTTCCTGAGACTCATGAAGAAGAGCCTGGAAAATCATAATTAGTTTGGAGGAGATAAAAGAGGCCTGCCCGGGTGGAAGAGGGAGGGGAGAGAGGGAGATTGAGATGGGGGGGGTGGGGGGAGAGAGAATGCACAGAATGAAAGAGAGATAATACTAAGGAGGACAACTGAGCAGTTTTGTGTGAACAGTGATAAGCTGACAGTTACAGTGGGAGGTGATACCTGCTACTCCAGATGGATGCATTGTAACCAGGCTCTCTGACTCTGAATTCTCTCCTCAGCAGTCTCTAGACTTTCTCTCTATTCCTACAGGCTGAGCGTTACCCAGCAGTGACTATTAAGGTGATTTAATGATTTAATTTGATGGAGAGGGAGAGAGATGGTATCAACATTAGTGGAACAACTTAAGTTGAAAAGCACTCCAAGTCTAGAAGTACAATCTGTTTGCATGAATGAGGAGTGCAAAGAAAATTTGGGGGCAGATTCTTTGGGACTGTGTGACAAATTAAGCTGGCGGTTTGGGCTCTAAGAAGATTGCCAAAACCCTAAATGAAAAGACAGGTAGAAGAAACACGAGACTTGAATGTAGTATATTTCTAGCTGCCCTACATACCTGCCCTCCTCTCGTGTGTGTGCGGCCGCTGTGACACACACACACACACACACACACACACACACACACACTCACTCACTCCCTCCCTCCCTCCCTCCCTCCCTCCAGGCTTCTCTAACACTCCTAGACCTGGGGTTCAGCTAGACTCTAAGGACTGGAGCTCAGGGAAGGGGCAACTCCACTGCTCTGGGTGAGATATAATCCAAAGATCCCCATTCAGAAGTGAACAGGGGGTCTTAAATACATCACAAATCTCAAGGATTCCAGGAGGCTTAGGACTCCAAAAGCAATACGGGAGTCAGGGCACGTGTCCTTGTGCTACTGTGATCAAACAGATTAGTGGTAATAAAAGGTGATTAGTCTGGAAAAGCCAGTAAAGGGCTGGACCTCAGGAGGCCTAAGTGCAACCCCCACCTATTCTCTAAGCAAATCACTTTCTTGTATCAGTTTCCCTTTCTGCAAAGTGCAAAATATTCTGTGCTTTAGGCCAGAGCTTCTCAAACTGCAATGGGCATACAAGTCATCTGGGATTTTGTTAATGGGGAGATTCCGATTCAGTAATCCTGGGATGGGCCTTGAGAATCTGCATTTGTAATAAGATCCTAGGCTGCCAGTAGCCTACATAACACCTTTGCCTGAATTAGAAAAAGGTTCCCTACCCTTGCCACCAGATGCAGCCCTGCAGGAGCCCTTGTAAAAGAAATCCGTTCCCCACACAGTTTGGCTAGTGATGTGCAGAATGAATCTTGGCCCCTGAACACCTTCAGACAGTGTCTTTGAGCAGTGCACAAGCTGCCCAACTGTACAGGACAGTCTTGACCATGTAGGCAGCTGTCTCCTGGGCTATTGCTAAGATAGCCTTGCTTCTGATCCATCAGAGATGTTCTGCTACTCTCCCTCCTTCACTGCACAACTCAACCAAGCCCATTAAGGCATTCTTTCTAACTTTCCTTCTTCCACAGGAATACCTGGGGTTTTTTTTTTTTCATTTTATTTGTTTATTAATTTATTTTTCTGAAACTGCCAGAATGACATGTAGGCATGAATTCATTTCTTCTCTACTTAAAGAAGAGAGCTCGGCCCCGGGTTCCTCACCCTCCAGCGTCCCCCTTCTCAGCCTAGAGCTCTATGAAGAGGCTGCCTGGCTTTTCCTCTCCACTCTTGTGTTGGAGTCCTTGCCTTTGGAGTTTTATACCTGACATCACTTACTAATCCAGGATCTAAACAATTAGGCTCCTGTATCTAGTCTCAGTACGTGATTATTATGTGGTTTTCTCAAATCCTTTGTTTCTCGTCAAATATGACTCCTCCTTTATAGGAGATCGACATAAGGCAAAAGAGCCAAGTGCCCAAAATTTCACTAAGCTGTGTGTTTACCTTGGATGGCAGCGTTCAGCACAGTGTCCGACTCTGAAAAGTTTTCTTAGCCACACCTCTTCTCTGGGCTGCCCTGTTCTGTCTATCACTGGGGAGAAATCCAAAATATTTGTTTGTCTACCTAGTGTTGCTGAATTCTTTCCTTTATAGGAGCTTAAGGTCAAGGTTTGGAGAACAATGGACCCAATTAGGACACGCACCCGCCGCAAAACTTTGAGGTCAGCTGTCCTGGGTTTTCTTCGAAGGGTTTGGTGCTGGCTGTTCGCATATCTCCTGAAAAGAAACTTTCAGCCAAGGACAGAAAATTCTGGTTTCTCTAAGTAGCAGATTAAAAGGAGCAACAAAGAATCATAGGCAGATCACTGTGCTAGTAATCTGAATATTTAGGGTCTATTAACTAAGGCTACCTGCCTTGGTTTCTCTCAGTTATAGCTATACAATGAAGCAATAGAATTAAATAATTTGGAAAATTCCTTCCAGCTTTAAAATTGTAGGACTCTGTGAAATTTGGTGGCTTTAACAATATATTTTCTTTTTCGTTAAGCTAAGTTTATGGAGTTAAAAACAAAAACAAAAACCCTTCATGTCAAAACAATGGACTTTGTAATCTAATTTATTTAACTCAGGGCATCTTTGTAAAAGTTAATTACATTGTATTTTAGTTCAGAAACAATGGGTTTGTAACTTTAACAAGTCTTAATTCTGTTACCATTTAGCCTCCAAATTTAGATATTGGATTCCTATAATAAAAAGACCAAGAACCCAGTAGAAATAGGATGTAAACACACTGCTGGCAGAAATAAACATACAAATGGTTCTTGAACACATGAGAAGATGTTTGATATCACTTATAAGATAAATGCAAAATAAAACTATCCTGAATCACCATTTATCACCTATAAGGTTAGCAAGGATCAGAATGTTTGATAGCACAGCCTAAATTGTCTATCAGTAGGAACCGTTTAAATAAACTATGGTACATCAATAAGATGAAATAATATGCAGATGTAAACACAAAACAAAAAGAAACCAAAAAAACACCCAAAGAATACAAATATTTTTCTATGTACTAAGAAGAAAAAAATTTTTAGAACTAGAGTAAAATATAGGGTAAAAAGGCAAGGAGAATGGTGTGTATAGCACATCATTGTTTGCTTTATGTTAATATAAATACTTGGCATGGGTTTTTTCCTTCAGTTACATACATCTGTCTTCTCTCTGGGCTTCTTGCTGAGAGTGGCACATGTCATCTGCCAGTGTTTTCTTCCCAGTGTAGGTGCAGTGCAGGCAAAATGAGGAAGGCTCTTCTCTGGTGTGATGGATGTTTGTGTATTTCCATCTTCAAAGGAGACCTCTTCTTTCTTTTTTCCTCCATGTCTGCTGCGATGCGTGGTATAGACTAGAGCCCCTTGAAATGCCCCCCTGCTACTCCCGTAGTCTATCCTTCCACTGCTTTCAGAGGACAGTTACATCCTAGACATAGAGGATGCCCAGAGGTAATGGATGTGGGGCTGTTGGTGGGAAGAGCTTAACTGGCACAATTATTCCAGAAAGAACTCCAGAGCCAGATTTGCTATTCAAAGGAGAGCAGAGATTTAGCAAGAAAAATATGTATCATTGATGGAAATATGGGGAAATACATTACAAGGAACCTGTGAGCTTTCTGGGTCAATTGAAATAAAAAAAATAGTTAATTATCTTTCATTACGGACCCCAGTAACTGCCCCAGTGGCTCACAATGTCTCTTCCTGTTTGCCCCAAGCTTGGAGCTTCTCTGATTCTCTCTGGGAAAGAATTGCACTTGCTTCTGGCATTTTGTTCTGTGACTTTCCTGCTCTGCTTTCTCTGACCCATACGATCCCATTTAAAAAATTTTCCAGCACTGTCATTGTGTTGGTCTTTCAAAAATATATTTTCTGACCTTTCAATGGGGACTTGGGGAGGGAGGAGGGTTATGATTCAAAGAACTCTTTCTGGCATAATTGTGACTCTTGAGAGTTTGAAGTGCGGAGGGACAGAGGGACACAAGATTGGGGTTTTACTTTCTCTGGCCCCTCTCTGGTGGGTTGCCAAGAGCTGGCTACAGCCTCCTGAAATGGGAGAGAACAAATTTCTATAGTTTTAAGTCACCCAGTTTGTAATACTTTGTTACGGCAGTCCTAGGAAACTGTCATAGGTTCCAACTCTGTTTTCTGCAAGCTTGACAAGCTGATCATAAAATCCTGTTGAGGAATAAAAGACCAAAAATAAACAAGAGGGAGGAAGAGGAAGAGTGTTTGCTCTACTGAATGTCAAGACTTGCTGTAAAGCTGTGGTTATTGAAGCAGTTTTGATGTTGATACAGGATATTGGTGTTGATGCAGTTTCTAGGATGAGTGACCTAGAAACCAGACTTACGAATATGTAGGCACTTGAAATATGGCAGAGGAGGCATTAAAATTAACAGAAAAGGATGAATTAGTCAATGGTGCTGAAACATTGGTTATAAATGGGTCTATAAAAGTAGATCATTAAATCACACAGAAAAAACATCTCTGTGGATTAAATATTTAAACGTGAAAAGCAAAACTGTGAACTATGTAGGAGAAAATAGAGAAGAATATCTTCAACTTCAGATATGTAAATGTTGAATAAATAACAAAAAAGACAATTATGAAATTAATAAATTAGACTATTTTAAAGTTTAAAATGTCTATTCAACAAAAGACAGCATAAATAAAGTACAAATAAAATCCACAGATCAGGAGAAGAAATTTGTAATCCATATCACTAGGATGTAAAGAGACCCTGTAAAACTCAGTAAGGCACAGCAAAAAAAAAAAAAAAAATTGAATAGAAAAATGGACACATGATACTGAGAAGCAAGTCTCAGAAAAGGAAACTCTAATGGCTAATAAACTTACAAAATTCTTCTCAACCTTACAATAATCTGGAAAGAGAAAGTTAAAATAACAGTGAGATCTATTCCGTAGCTATAAGATGAAAAAATTTTGCAAGTGTGATAAAGCATTAAGGGAGGGTATATGGAAAAAGGAGCTTTTATTCCTTGCTGGTGAGTGGGTGAATGGAAGAACCACTTTGGAGAACAATCTGGCAACACCTAATAAAGCTGACTAATGAGCATTTCCTCTGGGACTCAGCAGTGACATCTCTTGGAATCTCTAAGAAAGTTACAAATGTGCACATACGCGAGGATGGTCATCCCTTTGGTGGAATGAATATGCAACATAGTGGGATTCTATAGGGTAGTTAAAATCACCAAAGTAGACCTTGTTATTTACAGATATATCTCAAAAACATAATATTGAATGAGGAAAAAAGAGATTGCAAAAGGGGACGGACACTGTGATCCCACTGGAAACCCAGCTGGGGCTGGGTGGTCTAGGATGGATCATTCACCTGTCTGGTGGTCGTTGCTGGCTGTAGGCTGGTTGGTCTGGAGGGTCTCCCTGGGATGACTCATCTCCGCTCCATGTGGTCTCGCATCCTTGAGTAGTCTAGACTAGGCTCCTTCATAAGGCAGCTTTTCCAAGGGGGTGGGATTAGAAGCTGAAGGCCTCTTGAGACTTAGGCTTGAAAGTAGCACAGTGTCACCTATGCTGCATTCTGTTGGTCAAAGCAAGTCACGAGGCTCTTCCAGATTCAAAAGATAGGGAAATAGCCTTCATCTCTTGGTGGCCTGAGCAGCAAAGTCACACTGCAAAGAGCCATGGATGTAGGGATGGGGGAAAAATAATGTGGCCATTTTTTTTTTTTTGGGATCTTCCTCAGTGTACAAAACTGAACTCCTAACTTTCTCCCTAAAAATTTGCTCAGTCCATGGTCGTCTTCCCCATCTGAATTCATGGGAATTTGAGCTTTCTGGTTGCTCAGGGAATAAAAACCTTAGATTTATCCTTGACTTCTCTCTTTCCCTCATAGCCCACATCCTACCCACAATGAGATGTTGGTACCATATAAAAAATATATCCAGTGTCTTACACTTCTTACCCCACTGCTATGGGCCTGATGTGAGTCACTGTAAATGCAACTGGATGTTCGGAATAGCTCCCTAATTGCTTTCCTTACTTCTACCCTCACAAAAATCCCTTGTAAAAATATTCAATTATATGCCTTGTGGTAGGCTGAATAATGACCCCTCAAAAACATCTATATCCTAATCCCTGGAACCTGTGAATATGTTCCTTATATGGCAAAAGGGACTTTGCAGATGTGATCTCGAGATGGGGTTGTGTCTCTATGGGCCCACTGTGATCACAAGGGGTCCTTTTAAGAGGGAGGCAGTAGAGAGAGACTCAGAGAAGATGATTTGATGAGGAAAACAGATCTAAAGATGCTATATAGCTGGCTTTGAAGATGGAGGAAGGACCAAGGAGTGGGGACTGCCCCTGGGAGGTAGAAAAGGCATGAAAATAGATCTTCCTCTTCAGCCTCCAGAAGGAACCACCTCTGACAAATTAACTTTAGCCCAGAGAGACTGATTTTGAACATCTGATCTCTAGAGCTGTAGGATAATAAATCTGAATATTTTTTAAAGCTGCTAAGTTACAGCAGCAATAGGAAACCAATGTATCATTCTTTTGTTCAAATCCTGTACATAATCTGTAGTAAGGGCTAATTCTTTCCACAAATATGGTAGGAGCCCAAAGCTGAATTTGCTTCCCTTCTCAATTCTGGATCTGTGTCCTCAGAAGCTTGGACAGATTAATTCTGCCTTGATCATCTATGAAATGTTTTTGTCCTCTTTTTCGAGTGGTCCTCCCAAGCCCCAGAGAGAAGGGTAGGACACTGCACAGTGAGGGAACAGAGCTCCCATGGGGTGGGTCATCTGACTCCTGGGCCAAGGGCTGTCCCACCTGGCCACACTGACTCCATTTAAATCAGTATGAGGCGGTCCCAACCAATGGTGGGACTAAGCCATAATGCCCTGAACAATTGATTTTGATTCTAAGGGGATCACAGCCTCAAACGTTTGTTGTAGGCAGCCTCCTAAGTGAGCAAGTTCATATGTTGATATGTGCATGGCCTATTTGTACCCCTGTACTTTAGCGTGTTGGAAGAAAGTCAGGAAGGTGGCAGTGATTTACACACATCTGCTCTTCCATTGTCATCTTCATGGGAGCTAGACAGATTGAGTTTCCAGATGGAGGGGGGACTCCCCTCAGATGATTAGTCTGCTCGGGTAGGTCTTCCAAGGCCCAGAGACAGGTACCATTCTCATCCTCTTGTGGAAAATGAGGTGCTCAGGGGAGGGTGTGTCCCTTCAGAAATAACAAGAGCAGTTTTGATTGCAGTTTATGGGTTCAAAGTCACGGTTCCAGCCAATAACATACTGTTCATTATTATCTCTCAGTTTGGGTTTGTTTTCATTCTACTTAAAGTCCTCCTCTCCTGTGTTCCTTTGAAAAGGGGTTTATATGCACAGTGGCTGTGCTTTCAATGCCCTGGGACTGCTGTGCAAATAAGACACTCCATCTCAGTGTGTTCACCTGGAGAAAGATTTTATTAGGTAAATAAAGCAATAAGTCACCTTTTCATCAGAATAAATACAAAGATGTTCAGCCTTTTGTCATTTTTCCTCCTCTGCCAAAGGAAATGACCCACTCACCTCACCGAGTTGTTCCTCATGTGGGTTTGTGGGAGGCAAAATGTTGTTAGCAGGAGAAGATGTGGCATTTGCTTAACAAGAACATTTCTAGGCTGGGGCTTCTGGTTTTAACCTTGTCAACCAGAGCAGGCAGTGTTTCTTGGACTCTAAAACTGGGTAAACTTACAGACATGCGCCTAAGGAGTAAAACGCCTTTGACCCTGACACACACGGGTGGCAGCTGAAGTGAGAAAGTCACCACCAGGAGGAAAAAAAAAATATATCAGGCTCCAATGTAGATAATGAACTTGTAACCAACCAAATATGTCAACGAGGTAAAGTGAATGGTCTGTCTTTTCTCATTTCCACGGATTCCTCTTGAGCTGTGCGTTTTGATTATTTTTGCCCTTGAAACTTCTCTGGAAGCTCATGGAACATGGTTTCCCTTAAATAAAAATACTATAGAGAATCAGATAGCAGGACATGATTCTCCATAATCTGGTGTCTCTGGGGACAAATATCCAAGCAAATATCTTCACTGGCTCCCTGCCTCTGGGGTTATCAGAGCCAATGGGGAAAGATGGAGTCTCTTCTGAAGGTAGGTGCTGACATAGAAGACTTGTGTTAAGATGTCATGTGGCTGGTTGTTTCTGAAGTCAGTATTTGAGTCATGAGACTAGTAGTCCAAAGGAAGGGTGAAGTGCTGAATGGGCGTGGTGGCTTGTACCTGTAGTCCCAGTTACTTGGGAGGCTGAGGCAGGAGGATCCTTTGAGCCCAGGAGTTTGAGACCAGCCTGACCAACATAGCGAGACCCCATCTCTACAAAAAATTTTTAAAAAAATTAGCTGGGTGTGGTGGCACATGCCTGTAGTCCCAGCTACTCAGGAGGCTGAGGCAGGAGGATCGCTTGAGCCACCCCCAGGAGTTTGGGACCAGCCTGGGCAATATAGCAAGATCCCATCTCTTAAAAAAAAAATGTGTCAGGGAACCTTTTGGGCCTGGAGAGGAGCCATAAAAACTTCCATAGTCTTTGTTCCCGCAGGCCACCAGCTGGCTGCATCATCAGGCCAATGTTGTGTAGGATCTGGAGGAATGTGTCGTCTGTGAAACTCAGCTCAAAGCCTGCCCACGCTTTCTCACATAGGTGAAAGAACTCGAGAGAACACCCATAATTTCCAATAGCCAAGCCCTCGGCAAAAAAATTTCCCTATTGGTTTGCCTGAGTTGCTTTTCTCACTAAATGTTTCCTCTTTTTTGTTTCAAAAGTACAAACATGAACACTCCTTTCTTCCTTGTAGCCTGCAAAAGGATGGCGTCATGGAGAAGAGATTACCGTTTGGAGCAGGGATAGGGAGACTTTTTCTGGAAAGGGCCAGACAGGAAATATTTTAGGCTTTGTGGGCCATCTAGGCTCATGCTGTTAGAGCCTGAAGCCGTAAGTGTGGCTGTGTTCCAATAAAACTTTATTATTTGAACTTCACATCCATTATATGTGTCATGAAAATAGTATTCTTCTTTTGATATTTTTCTGCCATTTAAAAATGTCAAAACCATTCTCAGCTTGCAGACCATACACATGCAGATGGCAGGCTGGGTTTTCCCTGTGGTCCATAGTTTGTTGAATTCTGGTCTAGGATAATGAAAGTCAGTGTTTTTGAGTAAGAGAAACACTTTAAAAGTCAACTGCATTGAGGTGTACTTTGTATACAGTGTACCCATTTTAAATGTGCAGTTCAGTATGTATTAACAATCATCCAGTCGTGTAACCACCTCTGCAAACAAGATAAAGAACATTTCTGTCACCCCATAAAGCTCCTTCGTGTTTCTTCCCAATCAATCCTACCCACCCCTAGCCTCCAAATGAATTTTACAATCAGCCTGTGAATTTTTACAAAGAAGTCAGCTGGGATTTTGATAGGGATTGTGTTGAATCTGTAGATCAATTTAGGAAGTATTGACATCTTAACACATTAAGTCTTCCACTTCATGAACGTAGGATGTTTATCCATTTATTTGTGTTGTTTTTAATTTTTTTCAGCAATGTTTTATGGTTTTTAGAGTATAACTTTTGCACTTCTCTTGTTAATTATTTGTAAGTATTCTTTTTGATGCTATTAGAAATGGAAATGTCATTAATTTCATTTTCAAACTGTTCATTGCAAGTATATGGAAATACAATTGATTTTTGTACATTGATCTTGTATCCTCCAAACATGCTGACCTTATTTATTAGCTCTAATAGTTTTTTTTAGTGGATTCTTTTGGATTTTCTATGTATAAGATCATGTCATCTCCAAACAGAGGTAGTTGTACTTCCTTTCCAATTTGGATGCCTCTTATTGCTTTTTCTTTGTCTATTATAATTACCCTGGCTAGAACAGACATCCTTGTCTTCTTCCTCATCTTATCTTCTTCCTTATCCATTAAGTCTTTCACCATTAAGTATGATGTTAGCTGTGGATTTTTCGTAGATGCCTTTTATTGGATTGAGAATTTCCTTCTATTCCTATTTAGTGTTTTTTTTCTAATCATGAAAGAGTGTAGACTTTTGTCAATGCTTTTTCTACACTTATTGAGCTGATTATATAATTTTTGTTTTTCACTCTAAGAAAATTGTGTTATTAATTATTAATACAATGACACCTGCATGCGCAAGAAACATTCATTATTTATTCAGATTGCTTGATTCATAATGGGATTCTTGGTTATTCTGAAATGATGCTGGACGCCTCAAGTTCAGAACCCTTGGTCTAGCAACTTGCTGCCTGCATGATAACGTGGAGTGCTCAGTGCTTTACTCTGTGCAATGGGTTCTCATATCGTTTCCATGGCGTTACAGAGTCCTAGCAGTAGAAGAGGCTTAATTGTTTAAGTTTCTGGTCTTCTGCCCAATGCAGGAATCCTCTCCAGAGTATCCACAATAGGTGGCCGTTAACTTGGAATTCACTCTTGGGAATTAAAGCAGGCCTTTCAGAAAAGGAACAGAGACACTCTTATGAGGTTTCAGTATCATTTTTCACAAAGACACAGATTGGATTTTCTGTTTTTAGTTATTTGTTAGACTAAGGGTGAAGAACCCAGAGTTTCAATCCTGACTTGCCAGCCATGTAAACATAGCCAATTTCCAGTCCCAGTGAGCTTTAGTTTCCTTCTGTGTTACATGGCAATAATAATAATGATACATTATTGATTTTATCTGTCCTAGCTTCTTCACAGATATTGAAAAGCTCACAAAGATAGTTTATATAAAGGTAATTAAAAATATAGCATTATTTTATAAATTCCAATTATTATCATCAGACTACTTCGGTATTATTTGTAGCTCAAGTAATAAGAATTAATGCCTTAAAGAGAGTAGGCACTCAATATTTATGTTAGTTCCTTAAAAGTTCAGAAAAACAGAGCTCAGGGATTCTGTCTGTTGGTGTAGATGGAAGGTTCAGTAGTTAACTTGGGCTGGACTTGAAACCCATCTCATCCAGTTGCTCGGGTGTTAGATGAAGAGCTTAAGGGTAAGAGAGTCGTACAGAGCAGATGCAAGACCCCAAACTCTGTTCCAGGGTAGAGTTCATCTCTGAAATTTGGATTATGTATTCTTCACTCCCAATATGTGGCAATGCACTAAAGAGAAATTGTCTCCACAAAACACTCACACTGGTAACATTACTTTGGCTGCTGCACATAAAGTCTTGAGGGAGGATTATAAATAACAACCTGACACTAATAGAGAGTGGTTTTGAAGACCAGCTTTGTGGCTAGTTACTTTAGAGATTATTTATCTCTGTACTGACCTTTCTAAGAAGCTGATAAGGAGCGGAGGTGGAACCCTCTCCTCCAAGAGCCTGAGGCTTTGTAATTTTCTTGTTCTAGATCTGAGGGCTTTCACGTGTTGGCAGCTTCTCTGCAGGAAAAGTGAGAGTTATTGCAATACTTTTGTTTCAGCAAACAAGACTATAAGCCTCCAAGACGTTTGTTTTTCCAGTTCCCCTTTACTTCTATTCAAAAGATTCCCAAATCTGAGTCCTCGTGGGCTCTAAAAAAAGAAAAACGATTTTACATGCACACAGAGCACTTCTGACACCAAATATATGAATTTTCCCACACCAAGCAATTCTCTGAGTCTCTGAGGACACAAACTGGGTGTCCAGTAATTCAGTTCAATTCTGACACCATCTATCTGGAGTTACTGCAGACCCCACAGGTCAAAGGCTCATTCCAACACGACTGCCCCCACTTCAGATGCCAATCGCAAGTCTCAGGCTAACACCTGTACTTCTGGGTATATCTCCATATGTTCACCAACCCAGAAGCTCCCCAAATCCCATAGTTGAGGGTTTTATGGAGGCTACATTATGTAAGCATTATTGATTAAATTCCTGGCCACTGGTGATTGAACTTGACCTCCCACCTTCTCACCTCTCCAGAGGTCCAGGGTGGGGATGAAAGTTCTTACCCCATAATCACGTGATTGGCTCCTTTGGCATCCAACCCCCATTCTCCAGGAATCACCTCATTAGCATAAACTCAGGTATGGTTGAAAGGGGCTTATGATGAATTGCACAAAGTACTCCTTTCTCCCCATCCCTCAGGAAATTCCAAAGGTTTTAAGAGCTCTGTGTTGGCAAAGACCAAATATATATTTCTTATGATGTCTCAGTATCACAGGTTCTCATCCAATTTAGACCTTGGGCATCTCTCTATGGAGTCATGGGAACACTTGAGCTAAAATCTGCCAGGCAGGATTGAACATCATTGCAGAATTCACTTGGTTTCCCCTTTCAGGTCCTGTGGTTTGATTTGGATAGCATCTGAAATTAGATTTGAAGTTCTTCCTGAGAACAGCTCTGTTCTTCCATGGCAGAAAGAAGTTTTATGGGAGCCTTTTCCTGCCCTGGAAAGTGACTTCTTTGGGAAGGAGAGGACAGCAGAGTGTCCATCTCCTTGGCCCATGGCAGCAGGCCCTGGTTTGGAAAAGAGCAAGACAGTAACTGTTGCTGAATTGGTCATGTCAGCTGGAACCCTTGCTCCCCTGAGGAGCTGAGATTATCACCTGTGTTTGTTACTCTGTTGCTGCCCAGGGCAGCTGCACAACAGTTCAGCATCATAAGGACCTGGGTGCATGGGAGTTGAGCGCTCTTGACAGGTGCTATAATTATTAATAAAAGGGGACACAAATGTGTTAAAAGCAGAGCGCGTCCCTGCGCATGCATGAGTCCTTTGCCAGGGGTGACAGATTGCATTGTCTGCACTTTGCTGCTTAATTCCAGTGGTGGCTGGGCCGTGTCTGGGACCATGGGATGTACAGAGCCTCATAAATGTAATGTTTGCTTGGGAGCCCAAAGTGCCGGGGTTCTAGTTCTGCTTTGGCTTGGTTTAGGGACCAAGCTGAAGATGGCGGCTTGGTTTCCTTTCTCCAACACTCAGAGACTAGTGAGGACTCTTCAAATAGTGTATGTATCTGAAATGTTTCTAGAATCTCCTAGCTCTGACTGGTTAGCTCAGTTGGTTGGAAGCATACATTGACAAAGGCAAAAGTGTGGGTCATTTTTTTTTAGTGGGCCCGTTAGGTTTGTTCAGTTTCATGGTCGTGGGCTGCATCCCTACCTCCAATCTGGTAAAATGTCATGGGTAAATTAATGCTTCACATAGGATACAACTCATAGTAGATATTTAATCTGTGTTTGCTCCATGAATGAACAAATGCAAATCATTTAAGAGTCACAGAATGACAACAATAAAAATGATTTTAGAGACTCTCCACTGTATCCCTTTACAGTATTATTTGTCAGAGAAAGACCCAATTCTGAGTCTCAGTTGACTATTTATAGTTACTATTTAACTTTTCTCAATTGAAGGGCAAGGATTGTATTTTATTTATCTTTTTATCCTTTCCCAGCACCGGGGCCCTGCCTGGTAGTTAACGGGAACTCAAATGGTAGTGCTCAACATCCTCATCTCTGACAGTGGCTGTTCCCGAATGGTCTCCCTGTGCAAACACCACGCTGGGTACAGAGGCTGTCACGATTACAGGGTATTGAGTAGGAAGCCTATAATCCAGGGAAGAATTCTTCCAGAGCAGTCCGTCCTGCCCTCCTCCGGAAGGAAGCCCACAGCAAGCAATGTGGATGCCTTGGTGCTTCAAGAAGGCCTTTGCTCTGAGGCTGCTGCTGAGAAGGTCCTTGTGGAACCTGGAGCAGACTTGGGATGGCTCAGGGCTATTCCTCAACTTAGTGAGGAGAGGGGGAAAACTAAAGACAAACTTCTCTGCTTCCACTTAGGCCTGGGACTGAGGAGGAGCAAAGGATGTGTAGTCAAATGACATTTCAGATGAGTCCTGGGGGAAAGGCCATCTGACTTTGTAGACGAATTGACTTTATAGAGCAACACAAACTAAGCAAAGACTTTTTCTAGGGAAAGATCCTTTAAATGGCTCTTTTGAGTAGGTAGGAACACTTGACTCTCTAAATTGCAGAGGAGGGGTCTTTGGGACACATATAGGAAACTGTTTCTTTTGCAAAGAGACAGAATGTAGAATCTGAAAGGCAAGGTAAGGACCTGAGGGGCATTTGGTGGCTCTAATCCAGTAGAGCAGGAGTCAGGTTCTGATAGGGCTGACGATTGGGGATGCCATTTGATCTGCAGTGCACACCCCAGTCAACCAGGCTGGAAGTGCCAGTCTGTCTGCTGCACGGGTGCACTCCTTGGAAAGCCCCTGCCAGGGCAATGTGACCTTGTGGTGCCACTTTCCTGGATGCAGCCCTTTCAGGAATTCCTGTGGCTGTATTTTGTTTACCTTGATTTCTTGGAAGTCCATTTGTGGGTTTTTGGTGAGGATGCCTGTCCGTCCACACTGGTGCGATAGAAAGGTGTGGGAGTGACTCCCTAAGCAGCTGGATGGAGCAGTGGCAGAGGCACTGAAGCTCCCATTCGAGAAGACCCAACAGGGTTGGGGAGAGGTGTGGGGCATGGGCTGAGGGTGAGGCCTACCCTCTGCATCTGGAAGCCTTGGCCTCTGCTCACAGATTTTTCTCAACTTTAAATGTTTTCCTTCCATCTCTCCCTTCATATTAGTTCTCCCAACCTTTAGGTTTAGCTCAAATCCCCATCAACCATGAAAACTGGCTGACCTGCTAGAGGACACAGTGTCTAACCATCTATACTACTCCTTTAAGCTATCGTACAATAGCGTTGTCATCAGAGAGGCTGAGTTCAAATCCCGACTCTGCCATTTGTCATCCATATGACTTAGCAAGTTACTTAACCTCTCTGACCCTTGACTTCCATATCTATTAAATGGGAATAATTGCAATAATAACAGCACCTCTTCAAGAGGCTATTATGAGCATCAAATTAGATAATACATGTGAAGTGTTATTAAACACAGAGTAAACATTTAACAAAGCTTACTTGTTATTACCAATTATTTGAGACTCAGACCAGACAGTCTTATATTACTGGTATTTTCATGTGTGATGTTCTTTCTTTCCATGCAGAGTATAACTTCCTTGGTGTCAAATACTCTTGTCATTCATCGTTCAATATGTATTTGTTGTGTGTCATACTGTGCATTATTTTGCGGGGAGTTTAGGTATGCTCCCAGCAAAATCGGGTCCCTTGGCAGGGTCATTGCAGGGGATATGGAAATAATAGAAAATAGAAAATAGAGAAATAATAAAGAGACACAGAGGCGAAAATATAGTTTTAAAGATGGGGGAGTCAAGGGGTCGTCCAGCATTCCCATGAGCTGTGATGCCGCGAGTGAAGTCCCCTATCAGTATTTATTGGTGTAGCGATTAGTTGCCAGTGGTAATAGATTTACATAATAACAGGTAATTCGTTTAGGTTTTAAGTCTCCCCAAAAGCTTCTAGAGATCCCTTAATTAACTCTATCTACGTGAGCAAATGGTTACAATATTTTTCTAAGATAAACTTCTAAGTCCTAAGATAAAATTATCACTTAGCAGAAGGGCTAAATAGAAATACAGTGGCTGTGTATTTCTTTATCTAGTTTTTTGTTGATTGAGACAAGTGATCAGGAGTGAAGCAGGAACTGTCCCTTAGGCCAGTTGTCTCTAGCTGCAGGTGTCTATCGAGCAGGCATTCTTTTTTTTTTTTTTTTTGAGACATAGTCTCGCTGTGTTGTCCAGGCTAGAGTGCCGTGGCGTCTTCCTAGCTCACAGCAACCTCAAACTCCTGGGCTCAAGCAATCCTTCTGCCTCAGCCTCGTAGCTGGGACCGCAAGAGTGCACCACTATACCCAGCTAATTTTTCTATTTTTTGTTGAGACATAGTCTCGCTGTGTTGTCCGGGCTAGAGTGCCGTGGCCTCATCCTAGCTCACAGCAACCTCAAACTCCTGGACTCAAGCAATCCTTCTGCCTCAGCCTCCCAAGTAGCTGGGACTATAGGCATGCGCCACTATGCCCGGCTAATTTTTTTCTATGTATTTTTATTTGTCCAATTAATTTCTTTCTATTTTTAGTAGAGACGGGGTCTCGCTCTTGCTCAGGCTGGTTTTGAACTCCTGAGCTCAAACAATCTGCCCGCCTCGGCCTCCCAGAGAGCTAGGATTACAGGCGTGAGCCACCGCGCCCGGCCCTGCATTCTTTGATCAGTTCTCAACCTGTGACGACACACCAAGCCTTGTCTTACAGAGGCATGAGGCACAAGCAGCCTTCAGGTCTGAGACAGCGTCGCCATACAAAATGCTCCCAATTGGTGAGATGCCCGTCTGAGGTGAGGCAGCTTTTGATATGTGAATTAACACGTTCACATATTCCTTCAAGGCAAAGCCCTGAAAAACTCCTGAAATCTTTTATGTCTCTTTATAGGCCAACATTATTTATTTATTTTTAAATTTTATTTTATTTTTAATTTAAAAATAATTGTGTATATTTATGGGGTACAATGTGATGTTTTGATATGTATTTACATTGTGGAATAATTAAGTTAATGAACAAATTCATCACCTCACACACTTGTCATTTTTTTTGTAGTGAGCTTACTATATATTTTTAAGTAGACTTTAATTTTAAGAATGGTTTTAGATTTTGAAAAACATCACAAAGATAGTACAGAGAGTACCATACACAGGGGAAATAGGAAATTGTAGCTAAATGTACAAAATATTCATTACAAAATTTTACAGAATTTTTCCTTTTGTAAGACTACTCCATGTATGGTGACTTTTGGGGACACCCTGTATATGCCCCAGAGGGTGTCCATATACCCCATACCTTGTTTCCCCCACCATTTGCATCTTACATTATAATGGCACATTTGTTACAATTAATGAACCAATATTGATACATCATTACTAACTGAAGGCTGTACCTTTCCCTGCCCCCAGATTTTCTTAGTATTTACCTAATGTCTTTTTTCTGTTTGAGGGTCCTATCCAGGATACCACATTATGTAATATTTAGTCATGTCTCTGTAGGTCCCTCTTGGCTGTGAATTTTCAGACGTTTCTTATTCTTGTTGACCCTGACAGCTTTGATGAGTATTGGTCAGGTATATCGTAGGATGCCCACTATTGAAATTTGTCTGATGTTTTTCTCATGATTAGACTGGAATTGTGGGTTTGGGAGAGGGAAATCAGAAAGGTTAAGTGCCATTTTCACCATGTACATCCAAGGTACATACTATCAATGTGATTTATGACTGTTGATGGTGACCTTGATCACATAGATGAAGTAGTGTTTGTCACATTTTTCCACCATAAAGTTTCTCCCTTTCCCTGCTTTTCCAAACTGCACTTTTCACTTATTAGTATGCATTTAAGTTTCCTCCATGTCTTCAGAAATAAAATAGACATCATTAAATGTAGAGTCGTAGAGCTGGAAGAGACCTCAGAGACTACTTTACAGATGAGGAAGCTAAGGATAGAAAAGTGAATAACTTCCCAGCATCATATTAATACAACCTTTGAGCAGTGACTTCATTGGATTAATTAAAAGTGAAAGTCTTCTTTTCCTTGCTAAGGGAATTTCTGCCATGGGCCACCCCTCTAACAATACTCAAGGATCTAACTTTGCCTTGGAAAGACCTCTAGCTCAAGAATGTTTATGTCTTTGGATCCTTTCTTTTACAAAAGAATTCTGTAGAAAAAATTAAAAGGTCCACATGGTCAGAAAACACTGAATTTCTGCTTTTTCTGAAACCCTCTCTCTAGTCCAAAGTTTGGGAGACTTTAAGTGGATGAGATAGCAACAAAGAGCAGGCAGGTTACTCAGTCTTTTTCCTACTTCATGCCTCTCCCAGGACTGGGATAGTCAACTGAAAACCAATCAATATATATTTCATTTTTGTTTTCTGTATAAATAGTTGTCTTATCTGAAATGACTTTTTTCCGAGAGCTAATAGCCATAAATTTTTGCCACTGGACATGTTTAGAAATATCTCAAAGCTATTTTTGTTGATTTATTTTCTTCATATTTGTGCAATCCAGCTTTGGGCATGGAAGCAAGCAGCCCTGGTCTCTGGTCCTCCACCTCCAGTGATATAAACTCAGGGGACACAATCCCTCTCTTATTGGAAGGGCCCTGTATGGAATCCCATGGAGTTACAGCTCAGCCCAGGAGAAATTACCATATCTTCGAGACTTATTTTCATTTCCCTTTGTGACAACTTTTTCTGCATTTTGTGCATTTCCCCCTGTCTTGAAATCAATTAATATTTATATATCTACCTTTCTACCTACAACTTCCATGTCTAATAATGTGGTTATATATTATGAAATATTAACTCCCCAGCATATTAAGTGGCCACAAAAAATGCAAATGCAAATACAAATACTATTTTTTGTGCAGCTTCATGGAAAAGCATATATAAAATACGTTAAGTGACTATTCCATATGTTTAATTATTGTATGTAAAATTTACGTATGCATTTGGATAAAGTTTAGACATTTTCTCAAAAAGAGGAAAGTGAGCTGGCAATTCTTGATGATCTAATATATGCTGGATTTATCTCATTTAATCCTCAGAATGACCCTGTAAAATAAACTGCTGTTACCTCCATTTGAAGATGAAGAATCTGAGTCTCAACAGATCAAATAACTTGTTTAAGGTCGCACAGCTAATATAAAGGTGTACAATGAGGGCTCTGGGTTGGTTCTGAAGCTAGAATCTATGCTCTTTCTGTTATGCCATGCTACATTTAGAGAAACCTAAGCAATTATTGACTTAGGTAAAGGTTTTAGAATGATAGGATTTTAGGTTAAAAATAAAATAAAGATATTTTTGTCCCCTTCCATATTCACCGAATTAATAATTTCTGGGTTGGAAGAAAGGGAACATGACTAGAGAGATATCATTATCCCTGCTTGTCTTTTTGCTTCTAGAACAATGTTTTTACCTCTCTGTGGATGTCCGTTTTCTGGGCAACAAAATATGTTTTTAAGGTCTAAAGTCAAAAGGATTCCAAGAAAGGAAGGCAATAGTTTAAGCTCAGAATGTAAGATTAAGCAGTAAAACACTCAGAATTATCTGACTTATAGGCGGGGCTAAACTTAGATGAAATTTAGAAATAGAAATATAAGTTTATTTTTTTCTTCTCAAGCCTCCAGCATTCTTTCCCCTCTCTTTTATACTGATGTATTTTCTGTATCACATGCTGCCCCTGTTGAAATTAATAAACTTATTCACATTAGGGATAAATAATTCATTATATTAATTCATTACTTCTCCCAGGAATATTCATATCTTAATGGGAAGTAAATTCTCAAAATTCAGTCTCTAAGGGTGGAATCTCAGATATCAATCAACAGATAATCGGTCAATCAATAGATCTCCATTGTGCTTGAAATCACACAGTTGTTTCCCTTGTGAATCAAAGATGGGACCTGTAGAGCTGATTGGAGTCAATGAACCACCAGAATAATCAATTTCTCCATTTAACAGAGGAGTAGGTAAAACTCAGAGGATTTGGGCTGATTGGTTCTCATCTCACAGTCAGTAGGTGGTAAATGGATTGAAACCGAACACTTCTCTCTAGAACCATAGAACTAGAGGATCTACAGCTGGCGAGGGAAGTGGAGCTGTGCTATGCATATCCATCCTTCTTATGACCTCACCAGATAGTTGTCCATCTCAAGGCACCTCCCCAGAGACAGAGAACTCTCATCAGCCCAATGACTTTTCAGACATCGTTGATCTCAGCCATATGTCCTCTTGAGGTCCCACCTATGACGACACAGAAAGCCTAATCTTCCTCTCTTCCCCCACCAGCCCTCCTCCCCAAGCTCTGATTTCCTTTTTTCAGGTTAAACGTTTCTGGTTTCTTAAACTCTTCTTCATGCGGCACTTTCATACCCCACATCATCCCAATTAGGCTCTTCTGAACTTGCTATAGTTTTCCTTAAGTATGATGCTTAGAACCAAACCTAGTACTCCAGGTGAGGTCTGGACTCATTCCTTTATTTACTCATTCATTCAGCAACATATATTCAATCAGTGTCAAACTTCCGTCTGATCAGTGCCAGGGAGGGAAGGGATGGTTTGCTCCATTGCTCAAGATACCGTATGCTTTTGGTTGCTGTCTGTCAGGTCCCCCAGCCTCTTGGCGGACTGTTGTCCTAGTTCTTTGGTTCCTTGCTTGGAAGATTTACAAGCAGGGTGGGTGTGACAGAGTGACAGCAATTCCATACAAATAGCTTTTATTGCAGAAAAGAAGGGAGCTATACAAAGCGAGAGTACGTTCCAGAAAAGAACAGTTCAGTCTCCATGAGTGACGAAAGACATGAGGACTCCCAGGTGGTTTCCTTTTATTGGCCTGGTCCGGGGGTGGGCTTACGGGAGGTGTGGGATGTTACCAGATGATTGGTATACATGATTGACAGGTGTTCTCATAGCAAAGTTGCAGCTCTGCAGGTATGTGTGCCTCAAACCTTCAAGTTCAGGCTGTTTGCGGTTGTTAGCTGTGTTTTCCTGCAGTCCCTCCCCGCCAACACCGCCCTGGCCACCCCTCCTTCTCCAACCCTAGGAACCATCCTCCTGGCCTGTGTCTGCCACCTGCAGATTTGCTCCCTGCCTAACACTATCCAAGATCAAATGAGTTCTGGTTTCTAGGGCTTTATGGTCAGGTAGCTCTCTGGAGTTTTTCCCCGTGGCCTCCTGGTGTGGCTTGTGCCTCAGTCTCCACCAAGCTGCTTCTGTGTGTGCAAAGTTGGCCCTATGTGTGTGCAAACCCATCCTGCTACTCTGGGGTGTGTGCCTGTACAGGATTTTATAAAATACCTTTCCTCAGATCCCGGTCCAGCATTTGTTCCTTCCTGATGCCAAAGTTGACATGCCCCAGGTCTGTCTCTGTAATAAAACCTAAGGTCCAGGATGTGGGGCCATTTCTCTGCTCAGGGGTCAATTGGACACCAATGAGAGGGGTCATGAGCTCACATGTGTACAAAGATGCTTCTACAGCCGGTGGAAAACTACCCATCCAGTTCTTCCCACTCGCTTTGGACTCTGTCGTCCCTCCTCCCCCTCCTTTACTCCTCCCATGCAGTCAAACTGGTGCAGAGGGTACACAACTGATGTCAGGGCCTAAGAGACATTTCTGGAGTCAGATTCTGGAGATTGGAGGCTTCAGAACTCTCTAGTCTATACTGCTGATGTCTTTAATGTATCTTTCCTCGCTCATGCCACTACTCCTTACCCCGTTCACTTCCTTTATTTAAAAAATCTCTTCTACTGGAATTTTGTGACACAGTTTTCACATTTACAGAAGGCTTGTCTACCCCTTTTACAGATAAAGAAAATTAAAAACCCAAAGAAATCATTTGTGGTAGTCACCCTGAGGACCCTGAGACCTTTGTCCTCAGCATCCATCAACAAATGCCACTTTATGCATTTCACTAAGGGAGAAATTAAAGGAATGTGCACAGCCTCTGTGTCTCTAATTTAATTCCAAACTCTCATGCTGCTATCTCCATTGTGTTGCCTTTTTTCACAAGAAGGAGATTTGGAGCACCTAGATCTCTGCTAAAGCGAAATAACCACCTTCTGTTATTTTCTACTCATGCCAATTCTCCGTACATACTCTACACACTCACTCCCCATCCAAATCTTACCCAGGCACAAAAACCTTCCAGTATTAGCTTTTGATGAGTTGGAACTTCCTTCAAGGGAATGAACATCATCGAGAATCCAAGTATGAACCAGCTCCCAGCATGGAGTGAAGGAGAGATTCCAAACTTTTCCATCAGACAATGCCATCTCCTCCCACCCTCAAGTTCATGTTGTGAATATTCCTTGCATTCTTCTCAATAAAGGACCTCAGCTGATCTAACTCATTTCCACCACTCCTGTTTTCAGATGTCGTTTGGGTCAAGCTTAAGCTTTTCTGGCTTTGGGCTGGAGTTCTGGTGCCAACTGTGCACTTACTGCATGCAAATTTTAGTAAAAACTGTGTCGCCACAAGGCATATCACTTCCTGCCTTGAGCCACCCTCCACTCTCATCTGTCTCTGTACACAGGCTCTTTTTTTAAAAAAGTTTAATATTGCCGATTTGGCAGAAGGAAGTATAAATGTTATGTCAACCTTAACCTGTTTAATCCTGATAGATGAGTTGTCAGGGCAGTGTGACACTAATTGACAGATGTTAAATGGCACCTGCTGTTCCCAGCGATGCACAGACAGGACTCTGAGGTTCCAGGCAGGTGAAAACTCAGCAACAGTCAAGGATGGGACTGTCTTTTCTGTCTTCCATGGGAGCAAAGAGTATGTGGTCAATCTGTATCGGCCTGTGTTGGAGATGGGTCATATTATAAATGCTTCTGGATTACCTGGTCAGCAAAGGCATCAACACAGTTTGGGTCCCTTAAACGTCAGTGAGAGATTAACCCGAATGGCCTGGGCTTCCCTGGATTACACAGGGCATTCGAGGATGTCAGAGATTCCAAGAGGAGGAGGCTTGGGAAGAAAGTAGGAAAAGTTGAACATCTGTTCTCTGTAAAAAGAAAGAGCAAGTCAAAACAAAACAAAGAAAACCCACCCCAACTCCTCCCTTCCTGGCAGGCACCTCCGGGTGTCTTTCTCTTATCCTGGCACTGGTGAGGCTGAGAGGCTGAGTGGACAAACCAGTTGAAAAGAGGCTAAACAAGTGGTTTGAAACCTTGGACATTGGCATATTTGAAAAATACTGATTCCTGAGCCCTACTTCCCGAGATCGTAGTAGAGTTGGTGTGAAATGGGGCTGGGCCTTGGTACGCTTTTCTGAAGACCCCCAGGGAATTCTAATGCGCAGCCAATGCTGACAACCACCGGGCTTGGGCATCCCTCACATCAACTGAGAACGTGGGAAAAACTGGAATTTGAGAGTAAATACTGCCGGACTTCTACCTTTAAGAGAGCAAAATCAGTGTTTATTTCCCATGCACCATCATGGAGTTTTAGGCTTCAAAAAAATATCCTACAAGTGTCCCACAGTCACTCCAATGAGAAAATGGGACTCCTCTCTGTGTGTCACCCCTTCCTTTCTATCCCATTGCCCTTCCCCCAACACAGGCTCCCCCCAGGACTGAACTGGCTGAAAACAGATGGAAATTTCCCAGGGATAAAAGGCCATGCAGGGGGTTTGTCCTAAATCTCTACCCTAAATCTACCCTAAACCCCGTAGCGGACCCAGAGCAAGCTCAGAAAATAAGGCTGTATATGAAGCCTTTGCAGAGATGAAGGGAGAACATTCTAGGGAAACTGGGATTTTTCTCCTGTCCCTTGCAGACTTTAGATAACCCTTTTCTTGGGTTAGTCTGTCTGGGAAAGTCTGCATGGAGGCCAAGTCTAGGCTAAACTAGGAGCTCTTCATGTCCCAGGGCTATCGTTCTTGCTCTTTCTCTTGAGCAGTAAATAACTCTTGGCTTTGAAAAACATGCCCTGGTGACACGTTCATCATGGCCATGGGAGGAGCAGAGTCTGGATGTCTGAGTGCAGAACTTGGAGCTCCACGCCTAGCCTGACCCTCTCGACATAGATTCATTCCCTCATTGTGAAAAATATTGGTGCCCGTGGCCCTGAGAAGGACCAGGGAAAGGATTCTTTGTCTTACAGTGGATTCCCTGTGCTCCATTGAGTCCCCCTATGCAGAGCTGATGCATCCACCACCAGCTGCTGGGAATATTGGTGCACCGACTTGGAGCCAGGTCCCTCGATGGCCATCGCCTTACACGGAAAGGGACTGCATTGCCCAAGGTTACTTCTACTTCCTGGAGGCAGCCGACGCTGGGATACAAATGCCCAGCATACTTTCCTCAATTTTGGACACTATGGCTTTGGAGCCTCTTGAAGTATTGGGCAAGGCCTCAGTTGCAGCTGTGGTGTGGATCAGCTTCTCCCTGTCCTCCACCCTCCCTCCCTCACTGCCTTCCATGTGTATCTCCTGAGCGCAGTGTAGAAAGCTTCGTGTATAACTCGTATAATTCACCATGACAGGGACTGTTTCCACGACACCTAACCTAGGTGACTTTGTCTTCATGGCCACCGCTCCCTTTGAGGTCAGCTTGGAGATGCATGATACTAACATCACCCTAGAAAAGCAATTTGCTTTGTGGTTAGAAGGAAAACATTTTTGTTAGGTGTAAGTCTCTGACATTCATTTCCCCTCCTGGCAGCTACGATCTTCCCAAGGCAGCCTGGGGAGGACCGGTGGGACCACCAAGGACAAAGCTACGGTGGCTCTAGAAACTTACACGGGGAGTAACTGGAGAGAAGATTGAAGAGGAATTCCACATATCACTAACATGTGGCATGCTAAGGGGGGCTGCTGGAAGAAGATGGGTGTGAGATTAGTAGAGATATTGAAGGAAAGTTGGAAAAGGGACAAAGAGAGGATGACTTTCTTAAGAGATGAGAGATTTTTATTTAATTTCCTGGATTAGTTACTTTTAAACAGTTTACCAAAAAAATCTACATCTGTTAATTGACTGCAAGAGCCTTTGTAATTTGAGAGCTGATGGCTTTCCAGGGGAGGGGAGGGTGGCTGCAGATTTGTGCAAAGAGTTAAATCTCATGATGTGAGCATGCTACGAGAAGCCCCACCTGTGTGTACAGTGTGCTTAAAGGATTAGAGCAAACTTTGAAATTATGATATGTTTTATCTAGAGTAAGCACCTTACTCTTTAAGCTTCTATTTCCTTGAAGGAGGGGGGAAGAAAACCATCAATTCTCTCAGTAATCAGGTGCATAAGACACTCTGCCTGTGGGATTTAATAAAGGTTTAAGTGCAGGGGGATGAAGGATGTGTTGTTTATATATTTTATTTTAACACATTAATAAAACCTATTTTCCGTACTTCTGATTTCAATTCAAAGATGTCACTTGCAAAGGTCTATTGTTCTGGATGAAGGTGACATTTTGGGGGAGATGCAGGAGCCAGGGGACCCAGGGGAGTTGTACTGTGAGGGACTAGTGGGACATGAAAGAGGAATTTTTAAAGGAGTATTGCTGTGGTCTCTGTGTTCCCTTCAAGTAATGAGCAAAACCAGTTGCGCTAGTTGACATCTGTAATTCCAGCACTTTGGGAGGCTGAGGCAGGAGGATCGCTGAGGCCAGGAGTTTGAGACTACTCTGAGTAACGCAGTGAGACACCGTCTCTACCCCACTCCCAAAATAAATAAAATTAGCTGGGCGTGTTGGTGCACGCCTGTAGTCCCAGCTACTCAGGAGGCTGAGGTGGGAGGATTGCTTGAGCACAGGAGTTCCAGGTTGCAGTGAGCTATGATCGTGCCACAGCACTCCAGTCTGGGTGACAGAGCAAGACCCTGTATCTACAGAAAGGAAAAAAAAAAAGAGAGAAAGAAAGGAAAGAAAAGAAAAAGATAAGAAAGAAAGAAAGAAAGAAAGAAAGAAAGAAAGAAAGAAAGAAAGGTATCCCTGGGATGGAGTAGGTGATTATCAAACTGAAGACAGAAGAAAAGTCTTTTCCCTTCCCCGCATTTTACCAGGAATGGAGGACCCTGCATTTATAAAAGAGTGACCATCACTGGCTACTGGCAGAACTACTGCTTTTGATCATTTGATCATCATAAGTTTTCAGGTGGATTAAGGACGAGAGACATGGTAACCAGAAATATGTAAGTTAATTAACATGCATTTGTAAGAAACTGAACATCACACTCAGGTCTGATAAAGACATAGATATTTTATTTTAAAAACACTTATATGTTGCAAAAAATACATAGAAAAATAAAGTTTGGTGGGGGCATTTTACTAAACTTCAAGTCACAGGCTTTTATGTACAGATCCAAGCAGGGTTGGTTATGCATGTCGAGAACCCAGATTAATTTATCAGACAGGACAGAAACAGGCTGTCTGGGTGAAATGGTCCAGCGCACTGTCTGGTTCACTTGTCAGATACTGGCAGACTAGTTCTTCAAATGGTTTTTGATACAGGTTCAGATATAAGTTTGCTATAGTTCAGATATAGGTCAATGACTATTCCAATGGGGAAAAGCAAGATGTATTCACAAACCGAATAATTTTAAACAAAGACCTTTTTTTTTTTTTTTGCAACACAATCTACATCACAGTAAAATGTTTAGTCCTTACAGAATTGCAGACTGAAAGAATTAAATTCAGAGGTGGAGAGAGGAAAAAGTACTGAGACCGAGCACTAAACATTTATTTTAAGAGATGTGTAAAAGGAGAAGAGAGCAATTTAGGAGACTGTCTGCCTTTTGTGCTATCTGGTGCTGCAGTGGGTGTCAGCAGCATGTGGCATTGAACAATACGTCAACACAGAGCCCAAACCATAGAAAAATGGGGTGAAAATGGTCAACTTTCTATCTACGTACTTTGGCAGTTTTGCCACCAACAGTAAATTGGCCCTTTTAGTAGGAGAAAATTGGAAAGTTTCTCACTAAACAGAATTAAGCAATGGGATCAAGAGACTTCCAGGCCTCGGGCTATCTCGTTAGTAATTTCTTTGTTGCTGTTGTTTCCCTGCTACCAGGTCACCTGAGATAATAGGATGGACTGGAAGGACAGCCAGATGTCTCCTTTGCTCTCTGCTCATTCTGATTGGGGACCCATGATAGGCATTAAACCCAGTTCCTGAAACATTTAGATAGTTTCTTGCTTTATTTTCTGATGGAAGCCACGGTAATGTTGTGTTTTGAAAATGGTCTTGTTTTCATGAGCCTCTTCCTGCAAAGTGCTGTCAGCCCCTTTACTTGGTCAGGGGACTGGGCTCCCTAAGGCCTGGGCTGCCTTTTCTTCCCTGCCCTGCCCCAAGCCCTCTACTTCCACTAGAGACAGCTCAATGACACCAGCCCTTCATTTTGCACTGTTCTCCCTTCTATGTGAAAATCCAACACCTCTTACCTCCTCTGCCTGCCTGCAAAGATTCCCAAGGGTTGCCAGACTTTGAATGTAACAACAGAGCCACCAGAAAGTCCTATAAAAGCAGCAGTGACCTTCTGGAGCTGTCAGGTCTTTAAATAGGATTTGAGATTTAATGCTGTATATTTTTAAAGGAAAGAAATAAGAGTTGCTAGTTTGAAAAATGTGTGTCTTTTAGCCAATTCAGAATCTGCCCCCTACTTTTTTTTTCTTTTTTAACCTAGGACAGATAAAGCTTTGGAGGAGGGGGGAAGGAAAGACCAGATCTCAGGCTAAATAAGGAAGGTGAACGTTAGGTGTAGCCAGACTAAAAGTCTGGACTGAAATGAAGCCCTTTAGTGGGTGATTGCTGTAGGAAAAAATAATAAATAAATAAAAAAAAAGGAGGGAAGGAAGATCTATGTCATTTGTCAAATGTTTGTACCCCCATAATATCCTGAAATAAAAAAAAAAGATATAGTATGAATTATAGACTGAAAACTCCAGGAAACTTTTGATTCTAAATTCTCCAGCCTAGGACACAACAGTTCAGAAGAGGCCATTTCACCTTTTGCTAATTAAAATTGCAGTGGCCCCAGGAACAGTGTGGAGACTCTAGTTAGGCCCCTGCCTTGGATGTGCAGAGATTCTTCTGGCATGGCCCCACCCATTGCAGTAGAGTTCTGTTTATACAGCTTGTCTTAAAACCACAGTGAGTGCATCTTGTTCTATTCGGGCCACCCCGTGAATACTTAAATTGGCATACTGTTTTAAAAGGAATAATAGGAAGCTGATATTTTCATCTCTTCCCACCCTGCTCTATCTCCCGTGCCAATCTGTGCTGAGCATGAGGGCTTCCTTTTTGAGACCCTCTGTTTCCCCTCTTTTACAGGGACAGAGAGAACCTTGGCCATATTCCAAGGCCAATAAAAACTTAAGTTTAACTCAGCAGGTGACATCCGAGTCTTGGCTGTCCTTTCTTCCTCTAGGTTTGCCCTCTCAGAGTTGCTGCTCAGGTCCCCAAGAGGGTGGATCTGCAGAAACAGATCCTCAGGAGCCGTTGGACCACTCATCCAAAATCATACAGAGTGCTGGAGACAGCACTTGATTTTCTCTCCCTTCAAACAGGTAGCTGAAAGCAAAAATGACCTACAGTATGCATTGGGGGAACTATTTAGATACGAAAACATTCACCGTCCCAGATCTGTCATTGGCCCACCATGAGGACACTGGGATTTCCACGCAAACCTCCAATGGCTTTGGTCTGCACACCTCTGGCTCCCTATTGCTCCCTGACTTCGGCCCCTTTTGCTTTCCAGAGAGACCTCCCTGGACAAGGCAATTTTTGATCATACGTGGTTGTCGTCTGAGCTGGCATTACCAAAAAGCTGGGCTCCAGCTGCCCACGCAGTAAAGGTAGGGGTAATAGGGGTAGCTGTTATACACAGAGACCAGGGAGGCTCGGGAGAAGCCCTCCTCTTTCAGGGCCGGCAAGGAGGAGCGCTGCTCCAAGTCTCCCAGGTCCGAGGTGAGCTGCTTTCGCTTCGTCTTATAGCGTCTGTTTTGGAACCATATTTTCACTTGGGTCTCAGTGAGCTTGAGGTTCTTGGCCAGGTGAGCCCTTTCGGGGGCTGACAGGTACTTCTGATGGCTGAACTTCCTCTCTAACTCGATGACCTGAGTGTGGGAGAAGGCGGCTCGGGAGCGCTTCTGCGGCTGCTTGGGGGTCTGGGGAAGGCTTGGTAAGGCGCCTGGAGTGTCTTCACAGTCCAACAGATAAGTCCCAAAGTGCCTATCTGGAAAGGAGAGGGGAGAAGGAGGGATGGGAAGAAAAAAGTTACATGTTAGTGGGTAAGAGAACAGAATTCAGTCCACCGTTATCTCTTTAGTGAGTGAACAAACAGCCCACTGTCATCTTGGATACATTTCACTTTTTTCACATGACTAAGGGACTCTCTGGAGTGAGCTAGGAGTAAATGTGTATATGATGTATTCGTTTTTCTAATAACCAGCAAGAACCCAAAGTTAGAAGCGTTCAGTGGTTGAGCTTTCTACCATATTACCCGGTAGAATTAAATGGAAATCGTAGATGTGTGTGCTGAGGAGAGGGGCAGAAGGGCGGCAGGGAAGACACCAAGGAACAAGGGACCTGGCAAAGCCATCCGGTGTTAGCATGCCGGTAGGCAAGAGGCGGCTTGTGCCATGGGGGAGAGGCAAAGCCAAGTTCATGCCCGGGCTTTAATCCCCCTTTGTCTAAACGAGGCATTAGGTTGCCGCGTAAGAAGTGACAGGAAAGAAAATAAGTCTACCCTAAATGTTCCTGCGGTGTCGTATCTCTCCAACACCGAAGGGAACACCCAGATTCACTGTTTTACTGCCCATGGGATTGGAGCAAAGAGAGTGTTTGCTGGTCAAACTAATTTGTTAATGTTAATGAGCTATTTATTATCAGTCCAGGCGACCGGTGACAGGTGACAGGGGCTTGTGCGGATGGAGGGTGGCGCAGGGTCGGGATTTTCATCTCGGCGGAGTGAGCGCCCTGGCTGCGCGCCGGGTCGGGAGCCCCGCGGAGCAGAGCGCACGGAGCCGGGCGGGTCACGCCGATGTCACATCCTGCGCCACCCTGACGCCTGGGCTCTGGTGAATCCCCGAGGCGCTCCAGTGGCTGCGGGGCCGGGGAGGTCCCTCTGCCTATCGCCGCGGGGCTCCGCGTCCCTGCATCCCGGGCCGGCTCTGGGAGGCCCGCCTGGGACCCGTGCCACCCTCGGGCCCATCCGCCCCTCCTGCGGGACCCAGCCCTACCCGGCCTCCCCGGCTCACCTGGCTCGGTCTCGGCCGGCATGTCGGCCTCCCCGGGCTCGGCGCGGGGCCCGGAGCTCGGCTCGTTCCTTGGCGTCCCTGCGCGGCCTCCTCCTTCCCCGGACTTCGGCTCTGGGTCGCGCCTGGGATCCGGCTGGCGCGGGGGCCGCGGGTCCCGCAGGATGTCCTGGATGAGGAAGGAGGTGAGCGGCTTGGACTGGGGCGGCGGCGCGGCCCCGGGGCTGCTGCCGTCCGCCTCCGCCTCCGCCTTCCCGGGCCGCGGCTCGGGGGCCCTGAGCATCTCGGCGGCTGTGCCGGTCGCGTCCGCACCACTTTCACTTTCCGCCGCCCGGCGCCGCTTATAGCCCCGGGGGAGCGCGCCGCGCCGCCTTCCCATTGGCCGCGGCGACCCGGCCCGCGCCGCGGATTGGCCGCCCCGCGCTCCAGGTGACCCGGCGGCCAAGGCGCGTCCTTGGCACTGTCCGCGCCGCTCTCCTCCGGAGGATTCCTTCTCCGATTCCCCCTTCTGCTCTGGCTCGCCTCCCTGCGCTATAAGCGTTTTCCCGGGCCGGGAGGGGAAACCGCAGAGGATCTCCTGTGCCCCAACCCACCCATGGTAGGAGTCGAGGGCTTCTCTGGAATAATGATGCCGAAGAGAAATACTCCATTTAGCTCTTAAGGACTGTCGGAGAGCCTTTGCTCACAGAGAAGCGGGCCAGCCACCACCACCGCAGCTTACAGTTGAGACTTCTGGGCGCCCGGGATGAGGAGAGGTGGGTGGCACAGTCGGAGCCACTAAACCTGAGGCTCTCAGAGGCATGACCACTAGGTGCGGGACCTGGCTGGGGTCTGTACCAGACGTTACTGGGACAGCTGACAAAAGTGGAACAGGGACAATGAGTCAGTGTTAAATCACTGGTTAAACTTTGCACCGTGATTGTGTGTGAGAATATGCTTGGGACACAAACGTCGAAGTCTGTAGGGGCAAAGGCACGTGCTGTGTGAAACTTACCTCCCACCAACGACATAGAAACAATGATATAGATTGATAGCTAGATCCCACAGAATAAAGCGAATGGGTTGAATGTTCATTGGTAATCTGGAAAAAGTGTATGCTCATGTTCTTTTGAGATATTTTTATGCAACTTTTGTGTCCGTCCTGGTGTAAGACGTCTTCCATTAAACCTCATTCAAAAGGATAATACCTTGTCTGTCTGGGGAGGAGGGAAGGTTAATAGGTTATTGTATGTAAAACAACCGCCAAAAACCACCCTGTGCAATGGGAAGTTCTTTGGCAGGGTGGTTTCTTCTCTCATCTTTCCTAGGTCTCTTCACATCAAAAATAAACAAAACTTTTAAATGTTTTCTTTTGAAGTAGTTACAAATTCATAGGAAATTGCAAAAATAATACCTCCAGGGTCCCCCATATCCTTTGTCACAACTATTCCATGTTTAGAAACTTGCCCCAGAAATACACAATGTACTGTCTTGGGGACATACCTTCAACTTCATCAGAGACTGGCTTAAGTTGCAAAATGTGTTATAGAATGAACCCATTGTGTAGGGAAAAAAAAGAATCTACAAGTTATCTATATAATATTTTACATTTGAACACTTTAACATAGAATATATGTGGAAGAATATACATATATATATTTTTCAATAGAGGAGTTACCTCTGAGATGGAGACAGCAGATTGGGAGAAGGAAAGGAGGAGAGGGAAACACGTGAATTTCTTTGTACTCATTTATAATTTTAAAAGATTAAAAATGTAGAGCTGGAGCTGAGCCTGGGCGCCCCTCCCCCATCATGACCTCCTTGGCCTCAGATCTCCCTGCAGACCGTGAACACAGCCCAGAACGCTTTGCCTCGCCTGGCTGCACATCTCCTCCCTTTGTGCTTTGTATTTGGGCTATGTGGGTGGGTCACCTCCTTTATTACACTGTGAGCTCCCTGAGGAGGGACTGTGTCCTCCTCATATTTGTACCATCCCTAATGCCTCGCATAGTTCTTGGCACACAGAAGGTGCTTAATAAATGTTGGCTGGCTGAATGTCCAGCTTCAGTTACTATGAGACATCTCACTGGCTGGCAGAATTATCCATAAGGGGCCAAGGAGTCCCAAGGAAAATCACAGTGGCAGGTTTGTCCTCCTCCCCTTGCTATGTTTATGCAGCTTACACTAGGCGAAAATGTGCAAGAGCAATCAGGAAGTCACAAAGAGGCTGTGGCAGGCAGAATAATGGCCCCCCCACCCATAGCCACCTCCTAATCCCCGGATTCTGTGAATATGCTCTGCAGATGGCAAGGAAAAGTTAAGGTCACAGGTGGAATTAAAGGCCTTAGTCAGCTGGCCTTGAGATGGGAAGATGATTCTGGATCATCCAGGTGAGCCTGGTATTGTCACAAGGGTCCTGATAAGTAGGAGGAGGAGGGAGGAGAGTCAGAGAAGGGATGTGACCCTGAAGCACAGAGTGATGAGACATGAGAAGGACCCCACCGGCCATGCTGGCTTTGAGAATGGAAGGAGGCCACAAGCCAATGAACGTGGCAGCCTCTAGAAGCAGGGAAAGAAAAGAAACGGATTCTCTCCTAGAGCCTTAGGAAGGAACACAGCTCTGCCAGCACCTTGATATATTAGCCCAATGTGACAGTTTGGGCTGGTGAGCAGTTTAGTGAGGAGAGAGGAGGACACCGAGGGGATGGGGAAGGCCACTTCAGGCTTATGAGATGGGCTCCATTTCTTCTTCGAGGGACTCCAGGCCTTGGATGCTCCTGTGTCCTTCATCTCACCCCAAATCGCCTTCAGGCTTTATATCCCATCCCTGCCAACGGGCCTCTCTTCCTCCATCCCAAGACCCTTTAAAAAGGTCTGACTCCCCCCACCCCAGCTGTGCATGCCAGCTTTCCCTGCAGGCCTCTCTGCGAGGCCAAGGAGCTCAGGGCTTGGGAAACTTCAGCAGCAGATGATAACTAAACCTCCTTCGGCCCCTCACCAATGCTTATCGCCCAAGGAAAGCCATCAGGAGAGATTTATTGGGCAATAGGAACTCAAGACTATTTTGCTAACGATGCCCTGGTCACCTCCCCTGCACCCCCTCCATGGTTGCCAATTTCTGGAGAGCTCCAGGCTGCCAGGGGGCTGCATCTGCAGAAGTTTCCCTGCCCTCTAACTGGGTGGCCGCTGTCCTTCAGAGCCCGGTCTGCTCAACAGCTTAACAGAGGCCCTCGCCTGGAAGACACATTGGGGGCTGTTTGTCTAGGGGAGGAAGCTCTGACCTTCCCACCCTGCACTGAATGCCAGAAACAATTTGAGACCTTCCCTCTGCTGCTCCCTCCAGCTCTCAGAGCCCGCTGTAAAGCTGAACAGGTCGTCGTAGGCTTGTGGTGCCCCATGATGGTGATATCCAGGATGGATGATCATCTGAGAAGGTGGCAGATCCGATTTCTAGGCACAGGGTGGGTGCAGACTCCTGTGGGGTGATGAGCGGGGGGCTAGGACTCTGCCTGCTCCTCCAGAGGGTTCTCCTGACCCCTGAGACTACATGGGGTCTGGGGACCCAGAGAGGCCGGCTCACAAAGAAACTGCTTTCTCCCAGGACTACTGACTAGGGCTCCTCTGATGGACACTGTCGTGAAATGTTTTTGGGAAAGTGCAGCCCTGAACCACTTGGGGAGCATAAGTCAGCTCAGCCAGGAGTTTATATTTGGCCTGAGGCATGTCCTGCCCCTGTGGCTCCCAGGCTGGCAGCGCCCACCTGGTGTTTTCACAGCTCATAAGGGAGGAGGGAGGGCAGACCCTCTGGACCACCCTGCAGCAGTGTCCTGCCACCTGCAGTGCTCTGGGCAGGGACAAGCCTTTCATCCAGTCATACCCTCCTCCAGGCTCCCTTTTCCTCTGAAGGGGCTCAGGGGGAGGAAAAAAATTCACAGAGTCGGATGGCACGAGGCCTTAGGCATCATTTTAGAAGTGGGAAAAACTAAGGTTCAGAGAATCCAAATGGCTCATTTAAAATGACATGTTAGTGATCAAATCAGAACTTTGGCCCA
>NW_012154062.1:5471587-5496404 GCF_000956105.1 Propithecus coquereli
ATGCCCTGGTCACCTCCCCTGCACCCCCTCCATGGTTGCCAATTTCTGGAGAGCTCCAGGCTGCCAGGGGGCTGCATCTGCAGAAGTTTCCCTGCCCTCTAACTGGGTGGCCGCTGTCCTTCAGAGCCCGGTCTGCTCAACAGCTTAACAGAGGCCCTCGCCTGGAAGACACATTGGGGGCTGTTTGTCTAGGGGAGGAAGCTCTGACCTTCCCACCCTGCACTGAATGCCAGAAACAATTTGAGACCTTCCCTCTGCTGCTCCCTCCAGCTCTCAGAGCCCGCTGTAAAGCTGAACAGGTCGTCGTAGGCTTGTGGTGCCCCACGATGGTGATATCCAGGATGGATGATCATCTGAGAAGGTGGCAGATCTGATTTCTAGGCACAGGGTGGGTGCAGACCCCTGTGGGGTGATGAGCGGGGGGGCTAGGACTCTGCCTGCTCCTCCAGAGGGTTCTCCTGACCCGTGAGACTACATGGGGTCTGGGGACCCAGAGAGGCTGGCTCACAAAGAAACTGCTTTATCCCAGGACTACTGACTAGGGCTCCTCTGATGGACACTGTCGTGAAATGTTTTTGGGAAAGTGCAGCCCTGAGCCACTTGGGGAGCATAAGTCAGCTCAGCCAGGAGTTTATATTTGGCCTGAGGCAGGTCCTGCCCCTGTGGCTCCCAGGCAGGCAGCGCCCACCTGGTGTTTTCACAGCTCATAAGGGAGGAGGGAGGGCAGAGCCTCTGGACCACCCTGCAGCAGTGCCCTGCCACCTGCAGTGCTCTGGGCAGGGACAAGCCTTTCATCCAGTCATACCCTTCTACAGCCTCCCTTTTCCTCTGAAGGGGCTCAGGGGGAGGAAAAAAAATTCACAGAGTCGGATGGCACGAGGCCTTGGGCATCATTTTAGAAGTGGGAAAAACTAAGGTTCAGAGAATCCAAATGGCTCATTTAAAATGACATGTTAGTGATCAAATCAGAACTTTGGCCCATGTCTCTCAATGTGTAGGCCAGTTTTATCTTTGCCTTTTTTTTTTTTTTTTACTACAAAATGTTTGAAATATATTCCCCCGTCAAAGCCAGCAGTCAGCTGATTGGTACTAGGGAAACTGACAGGCCAGGTCAAGCATGGTAGCGCTTCCCACCCAGACCTCTGGACAGAATAAGGCCGGCTGGAGAGGGCTGGGGAAAGCCAGGGTGAGCGGGTGGCAGGGAGGGGTCTGGCCCAAGCAGGTGGTCTTGGGGATGAGGCTGGGGATGGGGGCCCGAACTCTGACTGCTGAGCCGGGCCTAAGGTCCCTGAGAAACCAGGGCCCAAGGGCACAGTGGGCCCAGCACGTTCCTGATGGCCACCTCCCCTCATGTGGGGATAGAAGCTGTTTGGTGCCATCTGAGATCTGAGCAGGAGGAAAAGAGTGAGCAGGAGAAAGGAGCAGGCAGGTGAGATACCTGGTCTCAAGATTCCCCCGCCCCTCTAGAGAGGGCTCAGTGCCGGGGGGAGGCTGGCCCATTTCATGTCCAGCTGTTTTAGGGTGACCTGACCTAGAATTGCATTCGGACTGCGTGAAATAAGTCTGTCTAAACTAATCCGGCACTACTGAAATCCTCAGCTTGGCACTAAAACAATAGTAGCTAATACTTACCTAATGCTTAGAATGTGCTATTCAAAGCATTGTACTTGTACTAATTGATAGTATCAATTGGTATGGTATTAATTGATAGTATCATATCAATTGATTATATTAATATCCATATTGATTCTATCTGCTAAAGCAGTTGTCAGGGGACTCCTGCAAGCTGGAGGCTGGCGTAAGGCTGGTGCTGCTCTCGGGACAGTGAGTGTGTGTGTGCAGAGGCTGGTAGTTGTGGACTGGATTTCATGCACATCAACCTCTGACTATTTTGACCTTTCTGGGTAGAGCCAAGTCTTTCTCCTCTTACTGCCCCTCTGTATCACTGCTCAATTGCTACAGCTTGCAGTCCTGGCAGCAAGCCAACAACTGCATCCCAGCCTGGCCCACCCTGCCCTATAGATAAGGTGATTTTTAGGTCAGGAGGATTTTACTCCATAGGGTAGGGAAGCACAGAGGCCCCAAAGCTGCACTGCCTCCCTTCCTCAGTGGATAAGAGATGCTGCTATGCTCTGGTTTCAGTCATCCGAAGTCCCCTCCACCTTAAGCCTCCCTGCTATTTAGCTGCATGGGCTAAGAAATTGCCTTGAATTTTTTGCTCATGCTGGTGTGAGTTGGGTTCCTGTTACTTACAGCCAGAAAGTCTCATTGATAACAGCTGGTTTAACTAATTCCATTTTATCCACGATGAAGTTGAAGCCGGAAGAGATGAAGTAACTTGCCCTCCATTGCAAAGCTGGTTGGGAGCTAAGCCAGAATCCAACAGATTCACTGAGGTCCTCAGCTAGGGATCAGTTAGGACCCTCTGCTCTGAGTGAAGAACAGTTCAACGTGAAGGGGCTGACCAGATCACTTTCCCTTCCAGGTGTTTCGGAGACCAGACGGCGGTGAAAAGGAAGGCAGAGTCGCAGGCTAATCTATTAGCAATATTTGTTTCACCAGCCCTTCAGGGTTGGTTTCTAAACACCGTTATATTTTAGATACACAAGTCCAACCCTGGACAGAGGATGTGTAAACAGGATTAGTGGGTGTCTATTCTGACTCCAGTTTACAAACTGGGTGACCTAGGGTAAGTCCCTCAGTTTCCCTAGTTTCTTCAGCTGTGTAGTAACAATATTTTCACATATGGCAATTAAATGAGACAGTATTTATAAAGGACATTTGTGCATTGTTAAGCACCTCAGTGATCTCATAGCCACCAGCATCACCCATTGCCAATAAGAGCTGTTGTCTTTGGAGCCTTAATCTAACGATTCGATGTCTTCCGTTCATTTCCAACTGTCAATATCCAGATGGGAAGGTAAAGGACTTGACCTGCAAAAGAAACCTGAAACATTGCTCAAAGTCAAATGCAAAGGCTTTTGGTGGAATACCAAAGAATGGGGGGAATTCCCTCTTTCGCGCAGCGGGGAAACTGGAGGCAATGGTGTCCCCTGCTGGGACGTTTAAGGTCTGCAAGCCACGGCTGCCGGTTGCCCATAGGAGCTATTATCTCCAGCACTAATGTTCTCGGCCTTATATGTGATACTTCTATGTCATGAGTTTACAGGACTGATTTTGAATGTGGATGTCCCTGGGTGGAGATCAGAGCCCATGGGTGTCTCTTAGATCTTAACCATCTGAAGGTGCTTTTTGGGCCAGACTTCCTGAAAGCAGATGCTGGGTGCTGAATCATTAGCAGATAGAGCTGCATGTTTAGGCAGTTAAGTAACAGTAAGGAGCAGCAGCTGTAATGATTAGGAAAAGGCAACAGAATATAATGAAAAGCAAATGGACTTTGGAGGCTCAACTTCTTCCTCTACCTTCAGTGGTGGTGATTCTGCCATTGCTTGGCCACCCCAGCTGCAGCGGAGTCTGGGAAATATAACCTTTAGCTGGGAGACCGTGTGCTTGACTAAAGCTCTAGGATTCAATCACTAAGTGAAAGGGAGAAATGGATATTGGATGATAGCTAGATGTTTCTGCCACAGGTCTCCCATTCTAAGCATCTTCTGGATAGGAATCAAAATGTAGGTATTCAGAATAAATTGTTCTCTGTTCCCCCATGTGATATATTTATCATATAATGCACCTTTTCTAGTTTTTCCTAGTATAATTGGCTGTAGAGGCTGTCTCACCTGCTAGTTTATAATCTTCCTGAGAACAGGAACTCTATTTCGTGCATCCACGCGTTTCTCTTCCTTTTCCCAGTGCATAGAAGAGTGCTTTACCCTTAGTAGTAGATCTCTCATAAATACTTTTAATGATACTGGTCTTATATCCCATCATAATGCTCAGCCTAATATTCCTTAATACTTGCCAATTTAAGTTAAGTCTACAGGAGAATGGCTGGAGGAATCAAAGAATGAACTTCCTTTTTCTCCGTAGCCATAACCCCTGGCTGACAGAGAGCCTTAGGGTCCCTGTTATCAGGACTTAGACAACCCCAGCCAGGAGCTAGATCCTATCCACACAGAGAAGGGATTTCTTCCAGAGGATCTGACTACTGAGGAGCCAGCTCAGAGCCTGGGTCTTTAATGCAGACTGTGTGGGTCATGCCAGGAAACCGAATAGCAACCACTCACTTGTTTGATCATTGGATAAATAAAGAGATGGTATGTGTCCCCTACTCTATGACAGGCACAAGGTACATTGGAAATATACAGGATAGACAGGAGGCTGATTGTTTAGAAAGGACAACAGACAGGGAGAGTCACTGCATTATGGTGGGGACATCCAAGGTACTCCAGGAGCACATGCCAGGGGATTCTTACCCAATCTGGGCATCAAGACAGGCTTCCCCAGGGCATGTCCAGGCGAGGCACCAGGGGGCTCGGGATGGACTGGAGACAGGAGCCATGAAGGGAAAGGTTCCCCTGTGGACCATGGAATTCCTCACTTAGGATTCCAATCCTGGGCCCTAGGGTTTCAGGCAATTAAACAGGGCTGGTGACAGGAGGAGGCAGGAGCCATTGAGGCACAAATGGGGAGGAGGCGGGTTTGACTGAGACCAGCTTATGAGGACAGCCCCGTGGGGACTGAGTTAGAAAGTGCTCTGAGGTTTGTGGTTGGGCTCATGGCTGCTGGGCATATCTTTGCTTTTCTTACTGTGGAATCTGGACTATGTCACTAAGACCACATCTTTCTTTTGGGTTGAAGGGGGGAGGTTGCTGGATGAGTTTAATTGGAGAGTCAGCAAGGAAGGCAGAGAGACTTCCCACAAGCTCTCTCTCCCCCTGCTACGGGGAGGGGGAGGTGGAACTGAGGAGGGGAAATGACTCAGGGGCTGAATGTCCCCACTCTCAAGAGTTGGCCATTTGAAAGCCTGAATCGGTGTCCCCGGGGGTTCAAAGTGCAGAGGAAACCACAGACAAAAATGGGCAAGGGGAATGCAGGAGCCAGAGCCTTCAAATATTCTGTTTGCCCACAGGCATCGGAAGATGCACTTGTATCTCTCCCTTCCGCCCCTCACCTGGTCTGGCATCAATATAACAATGAAAACGAGCAAACTAAAGCCACACACGACAGCATGGACACATCTCAGAAACATTACGTTGAATAAAAGAAGCAAGTCACAAAATAATACATACAGTGTGATTCCACTTACAGAACGTTCAAAGTCTGGCAGAATTAAACCAAATTGTGAAGAGATGCATCCACATAGGTAAATCCATTAAAAGAAGCTTGCAAAATATTATCACAGAAGTCAGAATAGATGGTACCTCCTCTGGGTGAAGACTGGGGAAATGGGTTTGCGTTCTGGGAGGGGCATGGGAAGAATGGCTGCTGGGGGCTTGACACCCCAAGTTTCTTACTTTGAGTGGGAGTCCCATCTTTGTTCAATTTACAGGAATCCTTTAAATTGTACATATATGTTTTATGTAGTATTCTGTATATATGATCTGTCTCATAATTTTAAAAATTAAAGGCATCTCATATCAACAGGGAGATACCCCAAATTAGAGTAATAGCCTCAGAGATAGATCTTCTCGATTTTATAGATGCAGAGACTGATGCCCAGAGAGGTTAGGAGCCTTACTCAAGGTCACAGAGCATGCTCTTAGTCAAACTGGGACTAGAACAAGACAATTCCTAACTCAGGGATCCTCCACCACCTCCATGTCTCTGGCAAGTCCTCTTCCTTAGGGGAAGGGAAGGGAGGGGCATAGCTTTTAAGCCTGGGAGTTCCCTTGTTTTGTGAAAAAGAAAAAGGACCAGTTGGTGAACTGATATAATAATAAAAAGCTGATATAAACACTGATGATTTTAAACACTTTTCAAATGGAATTTTAAAAGATTTAAATATGCCCCCCTGGAAAATGATAATGATGATTATGGTAATCATAATAATGATAACACCAGAAATCTCTGGCAAGTCTGTGATCTGGAATTAGATTCGTGCTCTATTTGATTGGCAGATGGTATCGGGCTGGGGCTGGCTTGGAGCAGGGCTGGGCTGGGAGAGGAAGGACAGGGAGTCAGGAAGTCTGCAATTTTATTGACTTCTCCACCTGGCCTAGGTGAGACCCTTAGCCCTGGGACAGCCAGGAAAGGAACCTCTGCTATCTCTCTGAGAGCTTTTTTGTTTTGTTTAGAGGTCAATTACTTCCCATTTGGGGAACTTGTGAACATTAAGAGGTGACTGGAGTGATGGGACCCAACGATGCAGATAAGAGGCTGATTGCTTACAGAGCGGCTCCCTGGTAAAAGCCCTGCCGAGGATAAGCCCTTGTCGGGAAGCGACACACAAAAGGGGGCAGCTTTCAGTGCAAAGGCAAGATTACACAGATGGAAGACAGGCAGCTGGGGGTGGGCTTGATGAGCTGGGACAGGGATTTGTTCTAAATTGATCTTGACAGGCTGAGAGTGGGGAGATGGGGGAGGAGAATTTTCCTTCACTCTCCTTTCCTTTAGGAAAGAAATCTTTGGTGTCATGTGAATCTCAAATGTCCTCGCTGTGCTCTGCAGAAAATGCCACATGGATGGCACATGGACAAAGTTTCTGTTATACAGATATTTAAGGCCAGCCCAATATGGATACCACAGCGATGTGGGCAGCATGACAAACAGTGTGGCAGGCAAATGGAACATCTAGGGGATCTTGGGTGTGCGTGTGAGCCGCACTCCTTCCTACCTCCCACACCCTTTCGGTCCACCCAGTGCAGTTTGCAAATTCCCAGAAGCTAGCTTGAATTGAATCTCACACTACTATAAAATACGGCTCTGTTTTTGGCATGTACGCATTTACTTTTCTCCATTGCAAATCCAAGAGCTTTCCTGGAGCCTCTCCCAGTAAAGTGTCATTCCCACGCTAATCACCAGGCTTAACCCCCACTACTCTATGCAGCCTTTTCTAAGCACCCAGCACACACCGGATTTTCTTTCTCTCTATAGAGAGAGCTTAATGCCTGTCCTATTTGACATGCAGCATATACCACCTTATATTTTTAGGTACCTTTCTCACGTTGGTGATTGCTATCCCAATTAGATAATAAATTCCTTAAGGGCAGCAGTCAGATCTTATTTTCTCTTGTGTCCCTTCCAGGAACGTTCAGTGATGACTGAGTTACTGGTGATTGAGCCTCTTTCTTCCCTAGTCACTTGGAGTCACTTGGAGCCACAACTGTCACTGATCTTCCTGTGCATCTCCCTGTGGTCACAAAGGTGTGGAGGGGGCATGGGAGTCACTCTCCCTCACCTGGGAGGCAAGGCCTATTCAGAATATCACAGGTCTGGCAACTTCTTCCCTTACTTTTCTATGTTAGAGGGAGGTGAGAGGGTGAAGGAAAGAACATTTATTAATTTCCTACTTCATGCCAACGACTTTGCCCATCCATTCTACAATGGCCTACATTTCTGGGGTAGGGATCTTACCCAAAAGATTTTTTTTTAAATTAACACATAGTATTTTAGAATCTGATATTAGAAAAATTGAATACAACTCATTTAAGAACTAAGGGCTAGACAGTTCATAACGCAGTGGCAACATTGGACTGAAACTTACCTGCCAGGAATCTAAGACCAGTGTCCAACTTCTCCTCTTGTAAGGAATAACTTCCAAAACCAAAGAATGGTAATACTGTATAACAATTCTCTCATGATGGAGATTTTAACTATAATCTCTATTTTTTTCTTAATATTGTTGACCAAGGAATACTTACTGAGATTTCCAAATTTAAAGTATACATACTCACATTTTATTCCCAGAGACACAGCACTAACTATAATTGAAAGACACTGTGAATTGTTTCTAAAAACACTTTTATTAGCAGTGAAAATTGAGAAATAAAAGGGAGAAGCAATGAAAACCAAAAGGAAAGGAAATGTAAAGAAATAGTAAGAAAAAAATGAACAATAACTTTTTTTTTTAAGTTTAAACTTTAAGGCATGTAAGCTATCAACAGTCAGGTATAGTTTACATAGACTCAAGCAGTCTCTGTTTCTCGCGCTAACAAAAACAACCAGGACATATTCAGAAATGAGAAAATTCAGGAGTACATTTTAATTAAATATGAGAATTTATTAAATAAGAGAATTTAACCTTTGATATGTGGGGGTGGGGCGAAGAACCAAAGTTTTCATTGTCTAAAAAATGTAATCCAAGAGGAAAAAAGACAGATTTTCCTACTAAATTTCCTGCTAAATTTGTCCTGCCAAAGACAAATTTTGTTTGATCCAATGTCTTTATTAATAAAATGAGTTTGTTTTCACTCTTCAATTTACATGACCTCAGACGTATTGGGGGTGGAGATGTCAAATTTCATAATTTTAGGAAGCCTAAATTTTACTTACCCATCTTTTTAGGACTTATGGCCACCTAGGGCCCTCCTTCCTTGATGTGGACTTTAGAAGCTGATGATAGAAAGAAAACCTAGAAAGAGGAAGAGGAGGGTGGGAGAAAAAAAGTTAGGAAACCTGCCTCCAGCGTTGAATGAGTTTTGTCTCCTTAGAACTTCTGGGCTTCATTTTTGTTTGAATTCCAAGTTGTTTAGCGTAACCGAGAGAATAACAGCTTACACACACCACACACGCACACACACACACACACACACAGAAACTCATTTAGCGTATTTATTCGAGATGGGGTGCTGTACATAGGAGAGACGATGCAGTGACAGTGAGCGGAGAACCGGAATGTCGAGGCTAAGTCCTGGAGAGCCGTCGTGCCCAGGAAAGAGCATCTCCAGATTGTAGAGTCCCCGGGAACGCGGGGGTTGGAGAGATGCTGAGACCCCATAGGAGGGGACTGGAGGCAATAGTCCCTCTTCGTGAACCTCGCGGTCCTCTCTTCTCTTCCCGGCTCTTGGTTCCGTTCCCGCCCTCTTCTACTCTCCTCTTTCTTCAAACCCCAGCAGTTGCCTTTACTCGGAGGATGGAGGCCCCGTAGACCTTCCATTCACCCCCTAGTGCCACGGGGCTGCTGCATACAAATTGAAGAGCCTCTTGGGTCCCTGGGGTTGAGGCCCCAAAAGCCACCTGCCTCAGTACTGCTGCGACATCCACAACTGCCAGCAGCCGCCCTTGGTTTTCTTTCCTCCCTGTGCCGCTGCGTGGGCGGCTGGCAGACGTCCCCTGTTACATCTCCTGGGGGAAGCACGTCCCCAGGGCCTTCAGCTGGATGCTGCAGTTCGCAGTCCCAGAGATGGCTCCGGGAGAAGTGCAGTCGGGTCGCCGCTTCCCTCCACCGCGCAGCCCCTCATCCTGGCAGCGACCCGCAGGCAGAGGGGAGGGACCGAGCACCTGGCCCCGGCGGGCGTAGCAGAGCCGAGGTGCCTCACCAGGCCCTGACGCCCTGCAGCGTGGCGGCCAGGTGGCCCTGTGGGGTGGCGTTGGGGCCGCCGGGGCCAAGGCCCGCACTGGCCAGTGGTGTGGGTGCCGCGGGGCCCGAGGGCGCGCTGGCGTAGCCGCCGCCGTAGCCTGCGCCGTAGGGGGCACCGGTGTAGCCGCCGCAGCAGGAATAGGGCGATGCGGGGGCGCTGTAGGGGCCGGGGAAGGCGGACGCGCTGGGGCCCAGGCAGGGCTTGCCGTCGCGCACCAGCACGGGCACCGCCACCCGGCGCGGCGCTAGAGGGTGGCCGGCCAGTTCCAGCGACTTGTCCTGGCGCTGCCTCTTGCACTTGTAGCGCCGGTTCTGGAACCAGATCTTGACCTGCGTGGACGTGAGCTGCAGCGCGCTGGCCAGGTGCTCGCGCTCGGGTGCCGACAGGTACCGCTGCTGCTTGAAGCGCCGCTCCAGGGCCAGCACCTGCGCCTGCGAGAAGAGCACGCGCGGCTTCCGCCGCTGCCGCGCCTTGGGCTGCTCCGGGCCGCCACCGCGCACGCCGTCGCCGCTGTCGCCAACACCGCGCTCCGGCACCCTGGTCCTGCCGCCGAGGGGCGAGGCCGCGCTCAGGCCAAGCTCTAGAAGCACAGGAAGGGACACCATCAGCGCCCAGCCTAAGGCTCACCTCAGCGATGCTTACATTGTTTGCAAGAACCAGCCTCTCCCTGGCAGCCTTCACTCCGCACCCCCTTCTCCCGCCTGCTACCCCTCAGCTCCCTCCAAGCCTGTCTGAGTGTTTCTTTTCTCCAAGCTCATTGCTTTTGTACCTGCTGAACATAAATAAATTCTGACACTCTGTACACGTCATTTTCCCCAAAAGTAGACTCTTGATCAAGAGTCTAAGGCAGCTCCATTTTCTTCTTAGAGTGCGTGTGTATGGTGGTTCAGTTTGGGGGAAAGTTTGCCGTGAGCATCAGGTGTGAGTGTGTAGGCCTAGCCGATTGGGGTGGACTTTGGGCCATCCTTGGAAGTAAAGGGGGGAAGAGGAGGAGGAGAAAGAGGAAGAAGAGAAGCTGGGGTCTCAAGAAAGCTGGAACTCAGTGACATGCTCTCCGAAGGCTTCTCTTTGCCTCCTGATCCGTGACAGCCCCAAGGGCATCTCATGGAACTGGTCTCCAAGTCCAGGAGGGGGAATCTTGAGTGTCTCCTACCTTCACTCAACTTTTGCACACACCCTTGTCTTTGCCGCCATCAATACTCCGCCAGCACCAGCGTCCCAGCTTTGTAATCCGAATTAACAAAATTTGATAAAAACAAAATATTTCCTGCCTCCTGACTCTTGGCTTGGAAACCGAGAGATGTATGAAGTTGACGTCCGTACTGGCTTTTTAAAAATCACTTTCCCCATCCTTGGGGGTCTTTCTGGCAGGCCGAGGGTGCTGGCTTCACCCTGAAGTCCTCTTTCCCCCAGGCGACTCCCGACTGCAGATGCCAACATGTAGCATTTTCTTCCCTTCTCAGCTCTCTAGAGTCCCAGCTTAAGCTCTGTTTTACCCCAAGGGTGGGTAGAGAGGAAACGCTGAACTTTTAGGGAAACTCGCCCCAGGAGAAAACCAGGAGCGTGGAGGGGCTGCCACCGAGGTGGGGCAGGACACTCCTAATTAGAGTGGGTGCGCACTGGAACCCGACTTCTAATCCCCAGCGATGCTGGCACAGTCTCCGAGGGGGTGCAGCTGCTTGGTATTTAAAATTTGAGGAAAGAAAAACTTCCTTCAAACATGCCTACGCTCAGAGAAACTAAGGCCATCTCCCCTCCAAAAGAGGAAAAATACTCACTAGGGCTTGTTTTCTTAGCACCGTCAAAAGATAACCCACCTTCCGCGACCGGGTGGCTCAAGCAGGACCATGTTTGAAAGTCGCTGACCACGAGGGGCGAAGGACTGCACAGCACCCCGCACGCGTGCCAGCACCCTATGCCCTCCAGGTCACAATCGGAGATCCTCAGCCCAGCGTCCTTGAAGGCAAGGTATGTCGGCTGGGGACCAATGAAGTGCTTGAAGCCCACCAAGAAGGTCCCTTCCCCCAGCAGAGTGCCACTGAGGCCCTGGGCTCAGTTCCTGGAGCCGGGCTCTGTCCCTCTTCGGCTTCCAGAAGCGGTGGAAGAGACACCGCCCCCGGGGCTTCGTTTCCAGCAGCGGAGGGAAGTGCTGCGCCAGCCTTAGGCTGAGAGGCTGCAGTGGTGGTCCAAGGAGCCGGACCCTTTGTCAGCAAATCCAAAATGTTTGCCGAGTTGGCCGAGCAGCCATGAGGGACTTTAGTGTTTAGAGTCGGCTACAGAAAACCCACCAACTTCTTTTGAACACAGCAAAGTTCGTGCTCTCCAGGCTTCTGGAGTTAGTGAATAACCAGCCTGCAAGTGAGCGAATAACTCCGATCTGGCCTCTATTTTATTTGGTTAGTTTGCACCTGGCACGGAGGTACCGTGGCGCAGCTTGGCAGAGGAGGCCTGCCTTGCCCTAGGAATGCCCACCAGGTGCGGAGCTTTGGCGAGAGGAAGGTGGCTTTTTCATTCCTCAGAATATCCAGCCTTTCTTGCCGAAGCCTCCCTAGGTTCGCGGAGCAGACGCAGCACAACTCCCCGCCAGCCCCTTCCCGTCCTGGGGGCTGGACGCAGGTGCTGGGGCTTTGGAGACCAGGCGCCAGGGCGCGGCCGGAGCCGCCTCCCAGGGCAGCGACAACCCGGGCTGCCTTTAACACGCTCCCGGACGCGAGAATCTGGCGCCAGCACCCGCAGGGCCTTCCACTTCTGGGGACTCAAAAGCACCCCGTCCCCATCTCCCGTGTTGCAGACGAGGAACCCGTGCGGAGGGACCGGGAGCTGGCCAGGGCTCTCAGACAGCCCTGGGGAAGGGCCCGGCCACGAGGGACCGCAGGCCGAGGAGGGCTCGCTGCTTTGGTGGCTCCTCTCTTAGATGGTTGAGAGTAGGGAGAGACTGGGAGATGGCCGGGAAGGGCGTTGGTGGTGGAGCACAGCGAAGACACTTCCGTGGTGGAGATACGGAGCTGGAGGTTCGGGGAACCGGGGCGACGCTTGTGTGGGAATGAGAGCGGCGGGGGCGGGCAGAGCGAACCCTAAGATTCAGGACCGCATTTTCCTTCGGGGCGCGGGAAGCACACCGGCTGTCGGAAGGGGGTGGGAGTGGGGGCTCAGAGGCCTGTCTTTTGGACTCCTCAAATGAAGGAAATGGGGAGAGGACCTGGGACCCCCGGACACTGGGAGATGCGTTTTCCCTCACGCCCCTCGATATCCCCCGGTAGAAGGCAAGACCTGAGCGCTTACTCACGTGGCTCCCCCACCCTTTCCGCATCCATCTCCACCACCGCCTCACAGGAACCCCCGCGTGGCTCCGATCGGTCTTGTCTTCCGTGGCCACCGGCGTTGTGAATCTCTGACCCTCGCGGCTCCGAGTCCATTCGCAGGTACGGAGAGTTTTCCGGGCTCCTCCGCACCCCACGGTGTGGCGAAGCCGCGGGGCCGCTCTGCTCGCGTTTCAGCCGCAGGATGTCCTTGACGGAGAAGGGGGTGGAGGTGACCCGACCCAGCAGCATCTCGAAGGTGGAGGGGGCGGGGCCGAGGAGTTCCCGGTCCCCGCCGGGCGCTGCGCCCCGAACTTCCCCGCTTGTCGCCGCAGGCCCCGCAGACAGACCCAAGCTCTGGGACAGACACCCAGCATCCCGAACCACGCCTTCCTCTGGGCCATCCGGGCGGGCCGGGGGACCAGGGCCCGGTGACGAGACTGCCGCGCCCCATTGGTTCCCGCAGAAACCACGTGCTAACCCTGAACCTTCTTCCCCAAACGCTTTCTTCCCGCGCCCTCTCCATCCCCAACCTCCTCCCCTTCCCACCCTCCTGGGAGGTTTGGTTCGTATTGACGGTTCTCAAAAGCAAAGAAAACGTGGCAAGATGGTGCTGCGCGCGGCGCGTACCCGCGTCAATACGGTACAAGTGGGAGCTTCTGAGGTCAAACCAGGGTCCGCAGGGTTCCTCTCCCACCCCACGCCCCAACCGGACCAGAAGACTTGCAGGGCTGGGGGTGGAGTCCCTGCTGTGCAATCCGAGCCCGTCCATCCGGCCCGATCTTAGCTCTTCTACTCCTTACAGCGCAGGGGTTGCGGGGAGAAACCGAGGTATAGCTGGGCACTCGCAGGATGGTCTTAGTGCGCGCAGAGGCCGGAAAACTGAGGGGAAGCGCATCTCGACCCGCCAGGGCCTGTATTGAGGTGGAAATGTCACACTTTGCGCAGAGTCCAGGTCTGCGGAGCCCAAATTCGCCAATTCCCAGGAGCAGAGTCTCAGCTCTGGGAGCGAAGAATGGGCTCGGGGCTATATTTGGGGGCGGGGGTGGGGGTGGGGGAGGTGTTTGGCCTCTTCTCTTCTTCCCAGAAGCTGATTGCCCGGAGCGAGTGTGCATGCAGTAGATCTCCAGAAAAGCAGTTCGGTCACAGCTGGCACCGTACCAAGTAAGGGGTGGCAGTGTTGCTTTGTGGTGAGGAACATAAAGTCAGCAGATCCAACCCTTGCTCCGGAACATAACTGCGGGCTTTGGGGCTCACTAAGCTTCACATGCCCATCAGAGGATGATTGCGAGATTTAAGTGAAATAATGTGTATGAAACTATCAATGAATGTCCACTGCTGGTATTACTCAGCCTACATTGATTAAGAAAGCATGACTTGGTGTCATCAGTCCCAGCACAGAATCGAAGGAGTTTTAATTTTTTTTTAATCAAAACGCGATCTTACTAGAGTTCTTTTAGGGACTTCAGATCAAATGTTTCTTAAACATTCTTAATGGGAATTCAGTGCTACAACAGCTTTTTGGATGTTATTTCCTAAAATCCAGTTAAACTGAATTCATCTCCGCCCTCCCCCAGACTAGTGGGCAAAAAGTTGCCTGCAAAAACTCATGCAAAGTTTCAGCAAAATTGATCATTCAGCCACCAAGTAATTATTTCTTATGCATGGTATCGTTTAATCTTTACATCAAAGCTATACCCTGAATATTCCCTGCTTCTTTTTTCAGTGAGGGGTCCAGATCAGAGAGGTTAAGCAACTTCTGAAATGGTCCAGCGCTCATTAATAGGAGAGCACACCCAGACTAGCATCTGGCAAAACAACAAAACGTTCTCTTTCTTTTTTTTTTGAAATAGACATCCTTTGCCCTCAGAGATCTCAAAATCTTGTGATAACCCATACTTTCTTTAAATTTTATTTATTTTTCTGATTATAAAAGTCATCATGCACACCATGGAAAAAATGGAGAAAAGTTAAAAATAAAATGTAACATTTATCTAGAGATAATATTTTAGTGCCCTTCCTTCTCTGTTTTTGCATATATGCACTCACAGGGCATATGCTGGTTGGCATACATTTAAATTTACATCATAAGCATGTCCAGTACTTTGAGTTTTTTTTAAAACAAATATAATTTTAAAAAGCAATCTAATATTCCATGTTATAGATGGGCCATAGCAGATGGTCTGTGCTTTTAGATAATATCTAATTTTTTCATCACTGTGAAGGCGGCTTTATTTTTATGCCTTTAATCTTTGTGCCTGCATCCTTGTCAGTATTTTAGATTATTTCCTCAGGATACATATGTAGAAGAAACATTAATGAATCAAATATTTGAATGTTCATAAAACATACCATCCCACAACTTGCCAGAAAACCAGTATTATTGCATCCTTTCCCCAGAAGGGAATTCTGTGGGTGGACAATCGGGCTCTAGCAAGTGGTAGAAGAAAGGACGTCTTGATCGGACCTGGAGTCCAAAGCCCTGAGTTCAAATCCTAGCCTTTCTTGGTTTGCCGCGAGGATCAAACGAGATTTTTGGACGGGGAAAATGCCTCCTAGCCCGTCATGAGCGTTGCAAACAGGAGACCTTGTTATGGAACCGGCTGCCTGGGCTCAGGGTCAGGCGCATCCTGTGCAAACCTGGGGAGCGGTGTCCCTATCACACTCGCCCAACCCCTGCAGAAAGAGAGACTGTCCTTGTTCGCACAGCGCCCGGTGTTCTGGTCTCGGTTGTTTTGGGTCTCACCATCTCCGAGTCACCTCTCGGAGGAGCCTGGAGTCCCTTCCTCCTCCCTCTCCGGCACCAGGGAGCATTGAGAGCCATGCACCGGACAGTGGAACCAATAACTATAACTCTCATCTAGCCCATTCCGGGTCAGTTGGGGGCGCATTAACTGCTGGCCCGCAGCATGAGGCAGGCGGGGCACGAGCGACCTGGCCATCTGCCCAAGCGCCAGGAGACAGGGAGGAGCGAGGAGTAAGCAAAGCCCAGGTGTCCTGAGACTCTTAGGCAGGGCTGGGGCAGCCCCAATATTGTGGTGTGGGGAGGGGTGTGTGTGTGTGTGTCTCTCTTGCTCGTGAGTGGAGACATCGTCACCTCTGTTCTTATAATGAGATGGAGCCGATATGCTCCACCCAGCTCTGGGGATATTGAGGAAATGAGGGGTCAGGCCTTTTATCCAAACTTGCATTCTTGCACAGAAGACAGACTTCTAAATATTTCCCATGCAATGTGATAGCTTGTACAATCCTATGGCATTTGTATATGGTATTTATTAAACTTCTTCTCATCCGTGATTAACAAAAGTCCTCATCTATTTTTTTCAAACTGTCTTCAAATGAAGGGATTCTGCCTTTAAAGTGCTATATACAACAGACAGTTATGGGCACTTAGTCTCGCGCTTAGCAGCTCCCTGGGCTTACAGGAAATCAACCATCCTTAACTGGAGTGCAGGATTCCTATTAGACTAGAATAGACTAGACTTGGACTCTGGGTCTGTTGTCACAGCTGTGTCCCCAGGACCTAGACTAGTAACTGGCATGTAGTACGTCTTCAACAAATATTTGTTGGAGAAAGGTATTTGCCTTGTTTGGTTGGGAATAGTCCCCAGGATATTTTCTGAGTGTCTAGTACATAAGGAAAAGGTAATCATATAATCTGTCCTACCCACTGGGACACTTGTAGGAGGAAAGGCAACACTTTTAGGAGGATGCCAGGCATAAACCAAAACAGTCCCAGGCAAACCAGAACATCTGGTTACCTTAAATAGAAGGCACAAAGATAAATAGCACACATGGGTAAATAGCACACACTCCTCCAGGAGTATCTAGTTCAGTGGGACGGGAGGGAGTGGTAGGATGGAGGTGTGGGTGGGGGGGTGCGTGGCGGGTGGGAGGGAAGACATCTGAACTTTTATTGTAGCATGTCACCCACACACTTTAATCTGCTGCACTGGCATTAATGTGCCTAATTTCACCCACTTGTTGAAGGATAGCATTTTTATGTATAATGATAATTTTATCATCAAAATCTATAATGTGAATCTAGTTATCACATTTAAGAGCCGGTTGACCACTGGTGCATCCTTTTTCTGCTGCCACAAGGCAGGTACACCTGCCGTTGCTCACACACCTGAAGCTGCCTCCCTAGCCCAGGCCCCTCCCCAGAAGACGGGCTGCTCCCAGCACCCATTCATTCCTGCAGATTCTCTTTTGCAATTTGCTTTTTTCGCTTTAAAGGAGCATACTCTGGAAATCACGCCACATTGGTTCAAAGAGATAGTCCTTATTCTTGTCTACTGTTGCCTAGTGTTCCATTGCATGACTGTACCATGGTTTATTCAACCACTGCCACATGAATGAGCATTTAGATTTTCCCAGTATTTTACAATAGCAAACAATAATGGGAGTGTGTTTTTGTGTTGTTAGACGTGTATCTTCAGAGTATATTCTTAGAAGTGGAACTGTGGGTCAAAAGTAAATGCGTATATAATTTTTTTAGGTGTTGTCCCCTCCAGAATGGTTGTACAGTTTGCATTCCACCAGCATTATATGGGAACGTTTGCCTCCCAGGCAACCTGGACAACACAGTGCGTGACCATGTCTCTTAATTTTCACCAATCTAATAGATGAGAATCAGTATCTCAGTGTTGTTTTTAATTTGCATTTCTCTAATTATGAATGAGGTGGAACATCTTTTTGTATGTTTAAGGCATATATACATATGTGTAAGTATCTATACAAATACATGTATAATATACATATAAATTAACAGAAATATATACACATAAATACACTAATGTAAATTGTCTCTTTTTACCATTTTTCAATCAATTTTTAAGTTTTCTCTGTATCAGTGATTTTGGTTATGTGTGCTATATGTTTATACATATACATTCTTCCTGTTTGCTGGTTGTTTTTTGACTTCTTTTATAGTGCTTTTTGCCATGCATTTTTTTATATAGTCACTTGTATTTTTCTTTTCTTCTGTTGCCTCCAGATTTGAGTCAAAAGAAACCTTTCTTACACAGAAGTTAAAAAGAAATTGACCCATATTTTCTTCTAGTATTTGTATGGTTTCTTTGTTTCCATTCGAGTGCATTCCAGTGTATGGTGTGAGTTGAGGATCTAATAATTATCTTTTTCCAAATGGCTATGCTGGGGCCATTTTATCGGCTTGTCCACAGTCACTTTCAGAGATGCTCTCAGCGAACCTCTGAAAATCAGTGCAAATTTCTCCGGGTTAGGGGAGGAGCATGATCAAAGAGATTTCTTTTATTAATTGTTTTGTTTTTTTAAAAAAAACCCAACCAATTAAAGAAAAAAAATCTGCTTGTACTTTACCGCTTGGTGGGCTTCTCCATTTCTCTGCGTCGCCTCCCCGCAACCCCTCCCCAGCTTTCGGGCTTTGGGTGGCGGAGACAGCTTAGTCTTTGGGACAGACCAGGGGCCACGCACCGGTGCCCCAGCTGTGCGCCCTCCATGCCTCCAGAGTGCAGAATGGGAGAGGCAATGTCAGCGGCTGGGGCGACAACCAGGGCTTCCCTCTGCAGAGCCTTCCCTGCCCCTTGTTTGGGAAACTGTGGACCCGGCGGGCGGGGACGTTGCCAGGCGACATTTATCTGAGCCTTGCAGCCAGCTCCGCCTCAATTAACATTCCAGCACCCGGTCGCCTTGTCTCTGATAGCGCCCAGCCACCAACCTGCAGAGTCCTAACCAACCCCTGGAAAAATAAACTCAAGGCCCCAGCAGCAGTGCGCTCTCTCTCTCTCTCTCTCTCTCTCTCTCTCTCTCTCTCTCTCTCTCTCTCTGTGTGTGTGTGTGTGTGTGTGTGTGTCAGGCAGAGACCCAGATCAAATAAACAGAGCTGCCCAGAGATACCAAGCAGAGGATCGGTAGCGGAGGAGCTGCCCACCCACTCCAGGCCTGCTCTGGGCCGTAGCTCTCCCTCCTGTATCACTGAGATGGTAGTTTCTCTTTTCATTAACTGGAAGTTGGTGGTCTTGCTGAGCCCCCAGTGTCCCCAAAGCCTGGGATGAGATCAAGCACATCACTGGGTCCCCAGAGCTCTCAAGGGGAGTTTCACACACATTCCCTGACCTTGAGGGTCAGGACCCTTTCTAGGCTGTTCGTATAATAGTATCTGATGTATCACTCAGCTTGGGCTTCTATGATCTCACTGATGTCCCTAGGAGATAAGTAGGGCTGATGTCATTCTCTCCATTCCAGGGATGGGACGTTGAGGTGCAGAGGGGTCCCTAACTTGTTTATAGCCATTTACCTGGGAAGGGGCAAACAACAGGTCCGCTGCTCATGGCTTCTGGGGCTGAGTGCCTGGCTCCAAGGTGCACCTTCCTTAAGAGGCCACCAACCTGCAAATTGCTATTAATGAATTTCTAGTATGTTATTGTCATTCTCCACCAATGTAAAAGATGCCAACACATTTCTATCCACAGATTGGATATAGGCCACCTCTTAACTGGCTGTATGTGAGGGGTGTCCACAGTGGATAACATTCTAAATGGAATCTTTCCCCCAAAAAAGCCACCTTAACAAAAAAACATCAAGAGCCTCTTTAATTTCCTTCTTTAACATAATTTCAAATTGCCCCAAAATTGTTCCTGCCTGGACTCACCACCCAGGGCCCTTCTATGGCCTGCTAGAGCTGTCCCAGACTTCTGAATTTGTTTTTCTAACTAAAAACTTTTTTGGTATAATATAGATAAGTTCATTGTGTTTTGTGAGTTTAATTTTTAAAAGACAATTTAAGCACACCCTTTAGGAAGACTAGAAATCCACTAAGGTGAGGTGGGTCAGGAGAGAATAGAAGCGGTTGTAAGAGTGTTGGAAGCAACTGCGAAGTGAGCTTCGTAGTTAAATACCATCCATCCCAGCTTCCGGGCGGGGCTCCTGACACTGGAAGTGTGAATGGGGTACCATTCAGAGTGTTTTGCCTCTACACAGCACTGTTGAGTCCTGGGGCACTCAGAGTTGGTCCATTGCCCTCCAAGGCAACAACCAGGTCCACAGCCATCTGTGGGACCACCCATCCCTGGAGGGGGGCTTGCATAGAAAGAATTTAATTTGTCATATAGTCACAGGCTTCTGTGGTTCTTAACCCTGGAAGGATACTAGGGAAAGTGGAAACTCTTCTGAGATCCTCCCCCCAGCCCAGGGAACTTGTGGATGCTTCCCTCACCACACAGGCGGAAGGGCACATGGTCAGTACGCTGGGGGAGAGCCCAGGGCTGGGGCAGCTGCTCTTTCTCCAGCAGCCAGTCTCATGCATATGTGGCAATGGCGAGGGGGGAGTGGGGGAGCAACTTCATGGACAAAGGTGGAGCAGACAGGCACAGCCGGCATGCTGATATTTGGTGCCATGTAGATAAATTATCCCGATAACCAAGTGCGTTTCCCCTGCCACCTCCTCCCCAGACAGTCTGACGCTGGTGGAAACATTAGAGAGTAGGATGGCTCATTTAGAAGCCGACTCAGGGAAGGTCTCATGTTTTGAGCAGGTCCACTTTATGTAGGCAGATTAGGCCCAGAAGGCCCTTGCTGTGCCAGAGAGCCTCTCATCTCATCCAACCTCCGTGGGCTTCTTTGGGCTTGTGCTGTCACTGTCGCGTGGGTTTCTGTCCAGGGCCTGCGTGCTACAGGCTGCCCGGCTTGCCTGGACCAGGCTTGGGGTGGACCTGTGGCCAGTGGGTCCCAGGCATGATTGGGCTATCATAGAGGGCAGGAGGGAAACAAATTTACCCCAAGAGAAGCTGCTAATCCATTCTCCTTCCCCAAATCCTGGCAATCTGGAGAGATTACAGAGCAGGGAGTGTAAGAAAAGGGTACCACATGTTTGACTCATGTTGACTGTCAAATATCCGAATCTTCAAAATTTCATTTTATATTTCCTTTTGGTCTCTCTGAGGGTCTGGGAACAGGGACAGGATGGGAGGAGCTTAAACTGTGCTGGTTTAAATACACAGGAGAGAGTGTCAAACCCAGTTTACACAGAGCACGAAGCTGCCAGTCCTAATGATAATTGTTACCTTCTAATTCCCAGCTGGGTCCCTGTATCAAAAGCTCATATTTGGCTATTAGTTGACCCAACTTTAGGCATAATTTTTATTAACTATCCCCCTCATTTTGGCAGACAGCCCTAGAGAAATCAAATAATGTGGCTGAGAGCACATCCTTAGACGCAGAGGGGTTCTTTGTAGCTGGGGATGCCAGATTCCTCACCGGGAATCCTAGGCAGGAGTTAGGTGTCCCTGTGGTAACAGCTTTTGGCATTTCCTGCCTTATCTAGTGCCTCCCAGCCAGGTAGCTGTTAATAAATATAGTTGGTTTAATAACAAACCATTCATTATAATTGAGAGCATCGCCTTTCCACTTTGAATAAAGCAGTGAGCTAACTATTAATAGTAGGCAATACTCACTCAGCCCTTACCAGGCGCTGTGCTTCCCATGGACTTTTCTCACGTGTTTGTATAATTCATTACCTGAGGCATTGTCCCCTTCTTCCAGATGTCCCCATGGCTCCTTCAAGTCTTTGCTGGTCACCTTGATTTCTGCCCTCAGGGAGCTTACATGGGGTGGGGGAGAGGCAGAAAATAAACAATAAATATAAGAGGTAGGTAAATTGCATAGCATGTGACACAGGATAGGGAGTATGGGGTCAGGGGGTCAGGCAGGTGTGTGCCTGCCCACATGTATGTGCATGTAGGTGGGCAATTGCAATTTTAAGAAGGGAGGTTAGGTCAGGCCTCTTTGAGAAGGTGCCACTTGAACAAGGACCCAAGGGAGGTGGGGGAGTGAGCCGTGTGGGTGTCTGGAGGGAGTGTGGACAGTGTAAAGGCCCCAAAGTGGCATGTTTGTGAATCAGAGTATTGAGAATAGAGGGAGTGGAGTGATGGGGGGGTGTGGAGGAGAGGCCCAGGAGGAGGTGAGGTCAGAGGGGTAAAGGCTCCTTCGGAGCTAGAGAGGGTCTTTGGTTTTTACTTGTGGGGGAAACTGAGGACATGGGAAGGTTTTGAGTAGAGGAGTATATAACATACAAGGTTACTTAAGTTTGTGAAAGTCCTCCCTGGTTTCTGTGTTAGAATAGTTGCAGGAGAGCAGAGATGGGGGAGGGAGACTTGTCTAGAGGCTACTGCAATAATCTAGACAGCAGAGCCAGGGTGGAAGCAGCGGAGTGGGGAAAAGTGGTAAGATTCTGCGTGTCTTCTGAAGGGCAAGGGAGCAGGATGTCCAGACAGATTGGACCTGGAGGGTAAGACAAAAGTGATGAGTCAAGGATTATTTCAAGTTTTTTTTTGCTTCAGCAAATGGAAAGGTGGAGTTGCCATCAATTGAGAAGGGAAAGGCTACAGGCAGAAGAAGTTTTGAAAAGAAGACCAAAAGTTTAGTCTCAAAATTTATGCTGTTTATGAAACACCAGGTGGAGGTCACCATTAAGTATTTGGAGCCAGGAGTTTAGGAGGGAGGCTGAGGCTGAGAATATATATTTGAGAGTGGGTGGCCACTCTCAATGATATTTAAAGCCACGATCCCAGATCAGATCACCAAGAGAGTGAATCCAAAGAAGTTCAAAACCAAATTCCCAGGCAGCCCACAGGTTAAGAGACCAGGGATTCAGAATAGGAGATATTCACAAACCAACTGATTTGAAAAAGGTCAATGTCATTTTAAAAAAAAGTACTTGGCTGGTCTAGGTTAAGAGAAACCAAAGAGACATTACCACCAAATACGTTTTGTGTACCTGGATTGGACATTGGCTAAAAAGAAAGAAGCTATTAGAGACACTTTTGGAACAATTGGGGAAATTTAAATTTGAGTAGATGTAAGATGATACAATAGTATCAATGTTAATTTTCTTAGATGTGATAGGAGTAGAGTGGTTTTGCTGAAAGTGTCTGGGGACTGAGAGTCATGATGTATATGCAACCTTCAAATGGTTCAACAAATATATATGGAGAGAGAACAGATGCGGCAAAATGGCAATAGTTGGTGAATGGTTAGGTGAATAGTTAGATGAAGGGTATACAAGTATTCATAATACTGTTCTTTCAATTTTGCTGTAGTTTGAAAATTTCAAAATAAAACAGAGGAAAAGTTCGGGGGAGGAGGAGGAACCAGTAAAGAAGATTCTAGAAAGGAGCAGGAAAACTGAAGAGGGTAATGGGTGGCCTGGAAACCAAGTAAAGAAAGCATCTAAAACAGGAAGAAATAACACCAGTGTAAAATAGGTCAAATAAGATGACTGAGAAATGAATCTTGGATTTAAAAACAGAGTCAGGGGTGACGCTGGCAGAGCAATTGAGCACAGTGGTGGGTGACAGTGCCCTCCGTGGCTAAGCCCAAAGGATGGGCATGCTGACTCAGAGACTGGGCTTCCAAAAGCCTGTGTAAGAGTGTGTGGGGGTCACTCATCTTTGTGTGGGAACGGTAGAGGTGAGTAACACTGGGCATTTGCATGGGGTGGGAGGGGGCGCTCTCCAGTTTGGCAGCACAGATTCACAGATTGGCATTTTCTCTGGCAGTACTCTGGGCAGTTCCCACAACCTCTGAGTACAGTAAACACTGGACTTGACTTATTTGGCAGGAAGTGGATTTATCCCAATGGAGAAGGATGCACAGGAAAAACAAAATAACTACAATAAGGAATGCATTTATTTTATTCCTTCATTTTTACCCCTCTAGGGCAGCACCAGTTAAATGTGGATTGAGAGTGATAGCCTTGTGGTGAGGTTTGGACAATCAGATTAGAAAAGCAAATTCCAGTCTTCTCAAAACAACACACAGCAGGGGTACTTCCCCCTCCCCTTGAATTACCTCAGTGGTTGCCTCAACTCTGAGTTTTCTAGGAATGCAGACCTGGTCTCCCAGTTGGGAATGCAGAGACCAGCCTTGATGACAGATCTGCCCTCACCCCAAGGAGCCAAGAAACAGTTTTAGAAACATCATGAATCAATCTCATTCTTTCTTTTTTTCTTCTCTCTACCCTTCTTTTTTATTCAAAAGTCACCAGATTCTTAAAGTAGCATACATTCATTGAAAACAAGGGGAAACACAGAAAAACACAAAATTAAAACCTCCTAATCCTACTACCTAGAAAAAACATTTTAGTACCCATTTATTCTTTTTTTTGCATATATGTATAATTAATTCCTTTTAAAGAAATAAGGATTGGATATATGGTTTTCTAACCTGTTTTTTTCCCTTAATGATATACTAGGAAAAATTGTACATATCATCAAAAATTCTTCTATAACACCATTTTGAGTCACTATATGATATTTTACCCTATGGATCAATAGAATTTTAAAAGCTAGAGTTCTTTTGTGGGATATTTAGGTTTCTTCCAGATTTTCACTTTTATAAGTAACATTGCTATTGTCAGAAGACATAAAATTGCATCAAATTTAGTTATACATCTAATTGGCTTTTAGTTACGTTAGTGCATTGGAACAGCTGCCATTTTACAAAATATCTAGAGAGCTCCACTGGGCAATAGCAGAACAGTGGGTTTTATAAGGTGGGGACAAGGTACCAGAACACTAGAGAAAAGGCTGATTGGTTAACATCAAGTTACTTTTTTTGGTTTTTGTAAGATTTTGCGGCACCCCATGGCAAAGTGCTGGTATCCAGAATATGGACCAAACCCTTCCATATCAACAAGAATTTAAAAAATGGGCAGATAGTATCTATGCCCATATTATTTTTGTTTATTGTTATTTTTTTTTCTTAGCAAAACTTTTCTTAACAGACAGAGCAAAGACACTTCCAAATGGGTGTGTGTGAGTTAAGGAGAGCCAGCTGCCTGCCTGGGTTTCAGCCCCCACCCCGGTGGAATGCTGAGGTGGAGGCTCCCCAAGTCACCCACCTCTTTTCTCAGCGAAACCAGGCAGAAAGCATGGCCAGTAAGGTAGCCCCTTACTCCTATGCATATTACTAGGAATGTACCTGCCCTCTGGAAAAGAATTCGGTGGCCAAATTAGAGAAGGGCAGGGAATTAGTGTAGAAGGGAGGTTCCGCAGGCAAGGCAGAACTTGCTGGATGATTTGACTTTTAAAATATAAAGTGATAAGCGGTGGTGGTCCT
>NW_012154062.1:5496814-5504865 GCF_000956105.1 Propithecus coquereli
CAGGCATGAACTCCGGTGCCTGGTGAGAACCTTGTTCTCTAACCCTTGATAATACTAGTGTTTCACGGTGCCAGAAACTGTTCTAGGTCTTTATAGATGTGAACTCATTTTATCCCCACCCGACGGTTTGAGCTGGGTACCCCACCTTACAGCAGGGACACTAAGGCCAGGAAAAGCTAAGTACCTTGCTGATTCCAAGTTGGGCGGCGGGTTTCAGAGGCTGAATTCTTCACACCGAACGCAGCGCACCACCTGCCAGCTGCCACGCCCCGGGCTGCATCCGCGACTCAACTCCGCAGATTTCTAAATAGGAGACTCTGAGAAGTTAGGGTGGCCCAGACGTGGACCACAGAGTTGCAGATGTGCGGGTGCCTATTACGTGGTGGCAAAGCTACTGGGACAAGGCAAACAATAAAGACTCTCTGGAATGATACATAAACAAATTCAGGGTCTGGCTTTGAAATCTTGGCCACTGCGCTCGGGGATACTTTGGATTCCCTCTCCGCGACCGGGTTGGGGTCCCGGTCCCTGCTCCGCGCCCCGCCTCCGCTGTCAGTCTCGGTCCGCTCCCCGCCCCGAGGCGACGCAGGGGGTGGGGTTGTTTTCATTTGGCCCCGGGACGTCATTGTCATTCAAACAGCCTCCCGGTGGGGCCCAAACACTGTCGCAACCCGACACCTCGCACTGTTGAAGGTGCTGGGCCGCCGGCGCCAGGGCGGGTCGCCGAGCGAGGCGCGGGTGGGGAGGGGACTCAGGCTGCGCAGGGACGGCGCATGGAGCCCAAACCCAGCTGCACCTCTCAGAGTGGAGACTTCGATCCCTCACAGGACCAGGTGCCCTGTCCCACCTTTCCGGACTCCGAAGGGGCAGAGCCGGTGGGGATCAGGAGCCCTTCCTGGGCACTTAACTGCGCGCTGGCCAAGGTTCCTCCCGCACCGCCTTTCCCTCCGTGCTATTATTTACTTAACAGTGTATGTTGATTTGACTCACTTTTAGAAAATGTAAATATTTATTTTAACTTAAATCTAGATAATAGTATCAGTTAAAGCACAGGTTTGAAGAGTCGTACATATTAATACTTAATATAATGCCAATACGCATTCATTGCATTGTAACCATAAGTTGCAAGAAGGTTCGTCTATGTCTCTTCTTATCTTTCACATCATCTGTGACCTGCACAACGTGCTCTGAGAGAGGTTGCTTTATCCTAGTTCATCCCCCTAACCTCCAACAGCCCCATTTTACAGATGAGGGAGACGAAGTGCATAGTACCTTGAGTACCTGCCTTGCACCAGGCTGTGTGTGCTTTTCCCTCTTAGATCCTTGGTGAGGTGATGTTTTGGTCCTGATGTGGCTATAGAAGATTTTTGACATTGGTTTCCTAGTCCAGGGGCCCTAACTGAGCATCTACTGCTCCACTAGCCTGAGAAGGGAGACCATCTACCAGTTGTCTGCCTACACCAGCCAGAGGGCATCAAGGTTTTGTAGACAAACTTAGGAAGGAAGCAATTCCTTGCTCTATGGTGGTGCCCCACCTGACTCCGGGGCTGCCTCTGGGCCATTGAAGTGCTGTCCCCTAGAGCTGCCCTGTTGGAACACGCCTGCATGTATCTAGCTCCACCTGCCCATTGAGGCTTTCTGGCATGACATGCCTCTTTGGAAAAACAAAACAAACAAACAAAAAACCCCCACCACTGCCACCTCAAAAAACTAAACCAACCAACCAACCAACCAACCAACCAAAACAAACAAACAAAAACAACCTAACCAGCAAATTTGATGGCAATGGGTGTCTGGCTTAATCTGCTTCTCAATTTCCCCTGTTCACTTGACAAGGGACAGTTCTGGCTGGAGACCATGTCTTATCCCAAAGGGCTGCGTGGAATTTTAGGGCAGTTGCTCTTGCCCACATCTGTCAGTTTCCATCATCTTCCTTTTGCCAGAGGCAGGCCCTTCCTTGATGAATTGATTAGAAAGGCAATGAGGTATGCGATGAAGAACAGGAGTCTTGGAGGCCGAGCTGTAAGTCTGGCTTCCATCATTTACTGCATGAACATGGGTAAGTCACATGGCTTCTCTGACTCTTAGTTTCTTCGTCTGAAAAACGGGCATAGTGACTTCTATCCCTGGGTTTATGCGAGGATTATGGGGAAGGGAACCCCACGTGAATATGCTTTTTCAAGACGTAAAGCATTGATTACATAGAAAGATTTAATATTTTATTCTCCATGCATTTGCAGGAATTTCTCAAAAGGAAGATTGCTATAATTAACCACACAAATAAAAAGGACATTAAATGCATACTCATACACACAGAGGTATTTTATTCAAAAGCAAAAACTACATTCTTCTCTTTGAAATGACTTAAGGATCATGGTTCATTCTTATGAGTTGTCGAGATTCTTAAAGAAAGGTACAATAAGAAAAATGATGGTTTGTGAGGGCATTGATTGCTGGCTCTCACATCAGTCTTAGGAGGGCGTGTGCATTGGGGTGGGAATCTCTCTGCATCTAGGCATTAGAAGGCATTCTTGATCACACTGACCATATAGTACTTGGTACTTTATTGGGACTCATCCCAGGTCATTTTTGGAAGTGACAAACATTATTTTATTCAGTGGACTTTTTCCTGAACGAACTGGAAAAGAACAAAGACAAGTTTTATCTGAGGCTATCCTTAGATAGGGTGAGGACCCTAGTATTGCAGCAAGGTGGCTTAGCAAGAACTTTCAGCTGGACAGGAGCCCTAAATTCTAGTCTTGATTGACTCATTAACTAACTACTGTAGTTGTTAATGGCTGCATGTTACATGTGTTTCTTTTTCCGAAAACAGGGTTGGTTTGTATTTTAATGGTTGCTTCACTTGTCTTAAGCAAGGGTTACTAACTGTTGGTCCTGCAGAGATGGTGGGTTTGGCCCACATGTTGTTATTTTTTTTTTCAGTTTGTTTAATTAACAGACTTTGTTTTTTAGAGCATTTTAGATTTATAGAAAAATTAAGCAGAAAGTGCACAGTTCCCATGTACCCCTCCGACACAGTTTCCCCTGTTATAGTATTAACATCTTGCATTAGTGTGGTACATTTGTTATAACTGATGAACCAATATTTGTTACATTATTATTCACTAAAGTCTATAGTTTACTTTAGGGCTCACTCTTTTTGTTGTACATTCTATGGGTTCTGACAAAGATATAATGACATACATCCATGATTACAGTATCATACAGAATAGTTTCACTGCCCTAAAAATCCTCTGTGTTCCACCCTTTCACCCCTCCCTCCTTCCCCGCTGAATCCCTGGCAACCACCGATCTTTTTACTGTCTCTATAGTTTCACCTTCTCTTGAATGTCATGTAATTGGAATCATACAGTATGTAGCCTTTTCAGATTGGCTTCTTTCACTTTAGCAATATGCATTTAAGCTTCTTCCATGTCATTTCATGACTTCATAGCTCATTTTTTTTTTATCACTAACTGATATTCCACTATTTGAGTATACCACAGGTTGTTGATCCGTGTATTCATTGAAGGTCATCTTGATTGCTTCCAGTCTTTGGCAATTTTGAATAATGTGCTATAAACATTAGTGTGCAGGTTTTTGTGTGTACATAGTGTTCAACTCATCTGGGTAAACAGGAGTTCAATTGCCAGATTGTATGGTAAGAATATGTTTAGTTTTGTCAGAAACTGCCAAACTGTCTTGCAAAGTAGCTGAACCATTTTGCATTCCCACCAGCAATGAGAGAACGTTCCTGTTGCTCCACATCCTCACCAACATCTGGTGTTGTCAGTGTTTTGCATATTAGCCATTCTAATAATACCTCATTCTAGTCAATGAGCCATTCTAGTGGTATCTCATTATTGCTTTAATTTACAATTTTGATAATGACAAATGGCTTGAGCATCTTTTCATTTGCTTATTTTCCATCTGCATATTTTCTTTGGTGAGTTGTTCAGATCTTTTGCCCATTTTTAACTTGGTTGGTTTATTTTCTTATTGAGAGTTAAGGGTACTTTGTATATTTTATCAGGTATATATTTTGTAAATATTTTCTCTCAATCTGTGGTTTGTCTTTTCATTTTCTTAACAGTATCTTTCATAGAGCAGTTTGTAATTTTATTGAAGTTCAATTTATCAGTTTTTCTTTCATGGGTTGTGTTATAGTGTTGTATCTAAAAAAAAAATTGCCTAGTCCGCATTGTATTTTAAAGATGTTTGAGTTTAAGCCCATGTTTAAAAATGGGAAATAGTAAAAAACAAATCTGACATTGGACAAACACAAATTGAGGGATATTTTATAAAATAACAGGTTTTGTTCTGGTTATTATTATTAAAGCTCCAACACAAAGCAAAGCCCTACTTTCTTAAACCCTCCCTCAAATCACCCAGCCAAAGTTCAAATCTTACAATAGGCCCTTTCTACCACCCGCTTACTGAAATGACAGTGTGTGCATTTTCCCTTGATGCAATGAGTTATAAACTCAGCTTGTTCAACTACAGGTGTGTTCCTGGTGGTCTTTGGAGAGCATTGACAATATAAAAATCAAGACAATTAAAAAAGCTAAATAGTATTTCTAGAAATAAAAAATATAAAATTAGAAACTTATTGGACACATTAAACAGCAGCTTGGACACTAGAGAGAAAATTAGTGAGTTGGATGATGCATTTAAGAACTTACTGATTATGTACAAAGAATGACAAAGAGATAGAAGCTATGGAGGGTAGGATGGAGCAAAAAGTCTAACATATATTTCACCTGAGTTCCAGAAGGTCCTCAAAGCAAGCAGAGTGAGAAAGAGGCCAAGGCCATATTGGAGGAGATTGGACCGATAATTTTCCCCAAATGATAAAGACATCAATTCTCAGATTCCATAGTTCCAACAAATCCCAATTATGAAATATAGATAGACATCCACATCTAGATACATCAGCAGAAGCTGTGAAATGCAGAGAAAATATTAAAGCAGACAAAAGGGAAAGACATATTACCCCAAAGGAGCAATGATTAGATGGATGGCTGGCTCATCAATGGAGTTCTCAACACAACCACGAAAGCCAGGAGAAGATGGAATGTCTTCAGTTTACCAATTGTAAACATGACAACCTAGAACTGTGTATCCAAGAAATATATTATCAGAATAACAAAGAGCATTTTCACCAGCACATCTTGATCAATGCCCTTTAGATGCAAGGAAAGTAATCCCAGAAAGGAAGTTTGAGATACAAAAAAAGAATGGTAAACAAAGGTGATAAAATGGTAGTTGAAACTAAACAAATTATGAATGTATGTAACAATCATAAAAGTAATGTTTTATGGGGATTGGAAGAAATAACCAAAGTAGAAAAGAACAAAAATAGCATATTAAGAGGAAGGATAACCCTAGTTAAAATATCCCAAAGTCCCTAAGTTGTTCAGGAGGACAGTAATGATAATAGTTAATTATTGACTCTGAAAAGTTGGGTGTGCATGTTATAATTTTCTGGGTAGTATATTAGTTTCCTAGGGATGCCATCACACAGTACTGCAAACTGGGTGGCTTAAAACAAGAGAAATTGATTGTTTTCACAGTTAAGGAGGACAGAAGTCCATAATCAAGGTGCCAGCAGGGCTGGTTCCTTCACAGGGGCTCTGAGGGAGAATCTGTTCCATGCCTCTCTCCTGTCTTCCAGTGACAGCCGGCAATCCATAGTGTTCCTCCGCTTGCAGATGCACCTGTCCAATTTCTGCCTCCATCTTCACGTGGTGTTCTTCCTGTATGTCTCTGTCTTCACAGAAGAACGCCAGTCATATCGGTGACTTACCCATACTCCAGTATGACCTCATTTTAACTTAACTACATGTGTACCAACCCTATTTAAATGGAGCCACATTCTGAGGTTCTGAGTGTTAGGACTTTAACATTATCTTTTTTGAGGGACACAATACAGCCCATAACGGATGGTGCTTTTCCTACTCACTCATCAAGCCTCAAAACACCCCACCTGCTGTGTGATTTACCCTGGGGCCTTTATGTCCAGGTCTTGCAAAGTGTGTGTGCAGGATCCCTGGCCCCTTCAAGCATGACATTTACTAAGAATGTCCCTAGACCACCATTTTGCTATCTTGTACCTTAAAAAGTTCTTATTATATTAATGAGGAGAGCCACACTGCCTTCAGTGATGTGTAGATGTTTTGGAGAACTGGGTAGAATGGGTCATTTTACCTTTGGATGAATTCATTTTGAATTAAAAAAAAATCCAGGCATTGTGTGGATTACGTGTTCTTCCTGCTCATAAAGTACCGTCTATCTGCAGATTATCACGTATCTCGATGCTTTGTCATCCAGACAGACCATTTGGGGCAGTGGATTTTTATGGGGCTGCTTAAAAAAATGGTCAGCCCAGCCAGTAGAGACACTGTCTACCCCATTAGGCCTTTTGCTGGCTAGGAGACCACTTGCCTCCCAAGACGCAGTCAATCGAGCAACACTGATTTTCCCATCATTCTCCTTTGGGCATAATTTAGACAGATCATCAGCATAACTGCCTCTCAAACTCAGACATGAATAACCATTCTTCACTCTTGTGGAGGGGAGTCATGCCTCTCATCTTGTAAGCTGTTTGGAAGAATCACCTTTGTCCCGCCCCTCACCCTTACCTGTCTCATAGCAGCCAATTTATAATCCCTTCCTGTTGCATCTTCAGCTTTTGAGCTTTGGTTTTAATCTCATATTATTCTCTGCTGCACTGGCAGGCATCTGTTTCTTTTTTTTTTTTTTTTATTTCAGCATATTATGGGTGTACAGATGTTTAGGTTACATATGTTGCCCTTGCCACCCCCCCCAAGTCCGAGTTTCAAGTGTGTCCATCCCTTGGTTGGTGCGCATTGCACTCTTTGTGTGCAGGCATCTGTTTCTAGTCGACCAGATATTCTTATCTTTTAAAAAGTTTATATGCAAGAGAAATTAAGTTAAAATTAACTTTTATAGCACAATGATGACAAAACTGATTAAGGGGTCATCTAAATTTTCTCCTGCTTCTCGTGTACTGTATTTTTAAAATTTTCTTCTTTTGTAACTCTCTAACATCAAAGGGCAGGAACTTAGGTTTCGGGGAGCCAGCTGAAGTCATATATCATAGCTGCGGGGGTTGAGCAGTGTGGAATTGAGTCACGAAGTGGGAAGTATGAAAACTTGCAGCTCCAGTAGCTGAAGAGTAGAGAAAACAGTTGTGGTTTAAACCTCAAATCCAGACCTTTGGAAAGAGGCCAAACCGGCTTCTACTGCCTGTGAGGCTTCCTGCCACCCGCTACTCAGTCTTTGATTTTGCAAAATCCAGTATCATCTTTTATTTTTGTGTAATTTTGAATCTGCTTAGATGCTGAACAATATTTCTTAAACACCTCTTCATGATTTATTTTCCTCTCCAAATTGTGCACCCAAGTTCTGCTTTTGCTTTGCGATGCCTGCCTCTAGCGCTGAAAGTTCAGAGGGAGGGCATTGAGGGTTTTCAATTTTCAACGTCCTGAGTTCCCCTGCATTTTTTGGTTTCTCACCTGTTTGCCCTTGAGATCATGGCATCACTTCCAAAGGCTTTTTGAAGAAAATCTCCCAAACAACTTTTTAAACAGAAGGTCCCCATCCCCTCTGTTCACACATCCAGTTTCTTTTTGTCTCAAATTGGAAACTCACTAAAGCCTATCACTTGGTTACCACCTGATCTGATAATAACTCAGCTTCCAAGTGTGGCATGAGAAATGGGTGCAGTTTAACCAAATTATCCCTTTTCTTCCAATCAGAACAGAAGGGCTTGGATGAAGCCAAAAAGGCTAGGCCTCCAAAAGCAGGATGAAGTCTTTGTTTTGAAATTTTTAACAGGTATAATCCCAACACCACAGCACAACTAGGGATCTGTTTACTTGCTTCTCTGACTTTTTCTATAAGGAGTGTAACAGAAATATAAATATGCCCAGGTGTGGTGGCTCAGGCCTGTAATCCTAGCACTCTGGGAGGCTGAGGTGGGAGGATCGCTTGAGGTCAGGAGTTCAAGACCAGCCTGAGCAAGAGCG
>NW_012154062.1:5506010-5540626 GCF_000956105.1 Propithecus coquereli
ATTTTACACCCTCAATGAGTATCAAAGTATTGAAAGTGTCCAAATACTTCCCAAACCTCGTTTCTGCATGCCTTGATAATTACTAGATATTTTATAATATATCTATGAGCAGGATTTCCAACACAGATGTTGGAGGGGATTTATTTTGAAGGGGCAGGAGGGGCAGAATATTGGATATGGGACAGACAGTGTTTAGGGGAAGCCAGAGTTAGGTGGAGAGGTGCTTGTGCTTGGGATTGGGTGCCCACGTACTAGGGAAGGGGAGACCCAGAGTAGGGAGGGTGCCTGGCTTGCAAGAGGTGAGAGGGAGCTGAAAGCAGGTATCCTATGCTGGGCAGGGACCATATGGGGAAAAACTGCCTCCAGCAACGGTTTCCAACCTTTGCTACATGTTAGAACCACTGTAGCAGGTTGAAAATGGTCTCCAGACACATCAGGTTCTAATTCTTAGAACCTGCAAGTGTTACCTTCTTTGGAGAAGGGGTCTTTGTAGATGTGATTGAAGTTAGTTAAGGATCTTGAGATAGGAGGTGAGCCTGCATTATCCAGGTGGGCCTCAAATGTCATCGTAAGTGTCCTTAAAAGAGAGGGGTGGAGGAAGGTTAGATGCCCTCCCACACACAGAGGAGGGAATGTGGAGACAGAGGCAGCCACGAGGATCAGCCAGGAGCCGCGGAAGCTGGAAGAGGCAAGAACTGGATTCTCCTCTGGAGCCTGCAGGGGGCGCTCAGCTCTGCCAACACCTTAATTTCTGCCTTGTGATACTGATTTTGGACTCCCAGCCTCCAGAACTGTGAAAAAGTAAATTTCTATTGTCTTAAATCACCAAGTTTGTAGCAATTTGTTACAGCAGCCACAGGAAACAACTCCAGCCCCTCAGGAAGATTCGAGAAGTCCCAATGGCCCCATCACACCCCAGACCAATCAATTAAATTAGAGAGTCTGGGAGTAATCACGGTCATCAATATTTATTAAAGATCCTCAGGTGACTCCACATGGAAAATTTGGAGCCCATTGGCCTACGTGAAGATCCTTTCCCTCATTTCAAAATCTGCCCCATCTGCCTTCCTTGAAGCTGATATCCCACCAATCAGGGACTAGTTGCTTGGCGTTCCTGCACCTGCTGCTTCAGCCGGGATGTGCTCTGGTTATGTCCTCACAGCAAACGATAACCCAGACATTTTCCTAGCCAGGTCACACTAGTTTGCCCAGAAGATAGGGTAGGGATAGAGTGGATGTCCCCCAGATTTTAAAGAAGAGGCTTTATGTTTTTAGCTTGCCAAGTAGTAAATGAGTTAACTTAGACTTCAGTGATAAACTTCTAATGAGCTATTCTTGGACTTTAAACTCATATTAACAGCAGGTGCGGTCAGCCCTGGAGACGATGTCACAGAAGGCAAAATGAGTCTACGGTGCCTCCCTTCCAGGGGTCCTCCCTCACTGCCCACCCACTCACCACCGTCCTCGTCCTCCCTTCCCTGATGGTGAATCTTCGGGCCTCAAAGAAGTTAGTAGTTCTCTGACCCACACCTCCGAGTCTGCTCTACAGAAATGGCACCTCACTAATAAGACAAAATGCAGACTCTCCAGGGCTTGTCCATGAAAGGAAAACGTCCTAATGACCAGAAGTCACTGACCAAGCAATTTTGACTTTGCTCTTCAAACACTGAGCAGTGTCACACAAGTACAGTGTCATGGGTACAGGTGGCTCTCAAACTCGTGCTGATTGAAATCAAATGTTCTTCCCAAACTGAGGATGGTGATATGGGTTTGGGAATTGAGAAGGGAGAGAGTTGGCTCTTTTCTTGCTGCAAGGCGTGAGGATAGGAAAAAGGTGGCTTTGGGAGGGACAACGTGCCTCAGAACACTCAAGCCTGAAGACGTTCTCATCTCCTGATGCTTTCAGAAGCATAAAATACTAGCATTTTTTTTTGCTTACCCCACCAGCTACCTTCCCTCTGCCAATCCTAACCCTAATCCTGCCCTAACCCTAATCCAACCCTAACCCAACCCTAATCCTGTCCCATTTCCCCTGCTATTGTGTTTCTGCAGGGCAGGCTGCTGACTCATCTCCCCCTGCAGGGTCAGCTTCTGCACCGGTTTTCAGACCAATTTTGACTGGAGGGAGGAGTAGTCTACACTGGTTCAGCTCTGTGACAGTTCCCCTATTTCCAGACCCGAATCCACACACCCACACACAGGACAGTGGGGACATAGCATTGAGTCACTCTTTTTGCTGCTATAGCCATAGACCTCTGCCTTGTTATTTCCCCAGCTCGCTCAGCACTGTGATATATGATATATGACCTTGGCCTTATAACAGGGCTGTTTTTCCTAGTTCCATAGCCAGAACCTTTGCTATGCACCCAATATATTTTTGCCATTTGTTCCTGTATTCATTCCATGTTTGCTGAATCCCTGCTCAGGCCTGGTGCTGGTTGCCAGGGATTTGTACCTGCACAAGGAGCTCACTTCCCCCCCAGGTTCCTATCTGGACTCCCTGGTGGGTTCTGCCATGTCTGTCTCACTCTTGCCAGTGCCTCACCTGTCTAGGTGGTGCAGTCCTGTGACTCACACCTGCACCTTCTGGTTGATACCTGCCCGTGTGTCTGCACTTGAGTCCTTCCCCCTGGGGCTGGGGCTTGTTCCTTGTGGGAAGGAACATCCTGTTACAGATACTGTATCCCTGATGCTAACTAACCCTTCCCTTGAGCTGTGATCGGAGAAGCCTGGCTGAGCCTCCACGGGCAGGTTCTCCTGGTGACCAGAAACCCTGTCCAGCCCCAGAGGGAACATGGAGAGCCAACTCCCGCCCATTTCACGTGGTTGGCCTCATGTGTGCCAATTAGCCAAGTCTTAGAAAGCGGCCTATGGTGTGAGCCCCACAGGGGTGCAGTGGGATTGTATGGCATGCACAAAATGATACTGTTATTGGAAAAGAGGTATTAATAGCTCTGAGAGGAGGAAATTAAGGGATAAGCTAGAGAAAGAAGCCAGTCAGAGTCAAACAAGTAAGTTCCTTAAGAAAGAACGTTTTGAGCTCGAAAGATGGAGGAGGATGCAGATGAGGTGTGGATGGGTCTGGAGGGGCTGAAAACCATAGTGAAAGAGAACTGGGTCAAGGGTCCAGAGTCCGGCCTCTCAGTCTACCACTAAACGCACCATGTGACCCTGGTGTATTAACAGTGTGTTTCTGAGGCTTTGACATCTGGGGCCTTGCCGGGACTGCCCCGCCCAGGGCTAGCCAGTTCCTAGAGATAGTAAAAGACCTGCCTTCCACACACAGACCCACCCACCCTGAGCCCCTTCCTTCAGCCACTTCCTTTGTTGGGTGCTCACACTCAGGGCCACTATTGCCCTGCCCTCATCACCCAGGGCCAGGTACTGGACACCTAGGGACAGCCCTATGCCCCAGAGCCTGCCGAAATTATTGAAACCAGCCAACCCCATGCCTGCTCACCCTGCCTTGCCAGATCTTTCCTACGGAAACTCTCTGCTCCCTGAGCCAACCCTGATGCTTGCCTGTGTGGCCCTCCAGGGCTTGGTGTGCCCCCTGCCTCTTGGGAACTTTGGGTAAAAGAATACCTTTTTTATAGACTGTTTTTAAGAGTAGTTTAGGATCACAGCAGGTGCTAAGATTTCCCATATCCTGCCTGTCCCCACACAGGCACAGCCTCCCCCACTGCCAGTAGTTATAATGAATGAACCTACATCAATGCATCGTTATCACCCAGAGCCTATAGTTTACATTAGGGGTCACTCTTGGTGTTGGATATTTTGTGGATTTGGACAAATGTATAATGACACGTGTCCACCATTGAACTATCACACAGAGGAGCTTCACTACCCTAAAAATCCTCTGTGCTCCACCCATTCATCCCTCCCTCTGCCCCACCCTGGTGACCACTTGATCTTTGTACTGTCTCCATGGTTTTTGTCTTTTGCAGAATGTCATATAATGTAATATGGTATGCAGGCTTTTCAGACTGGCTCCTTTCACTTAATAATATGCACTTAAGTTTCCTCCATGTCTTTTAGTGACTCAAGACCTTATTTATTTTTAGCACTGAATAACATGCCAGTGTCTAGAGGTACCGCAATGTATCTGCTCACCTGCTAAAGGAGACCTTGGTTGCTTCCAAATTTTGGCAATTATGAATAACGTGGCTATAAACATTAGCATGCAGGTGTTTGTGTGCACATTGGTTTTCACCTCCTTTGAGTAAACACTAAGAAGCATGATTGCTGGATTGTATGGTGAGAGCATGTTTAGTTTCGTAAGAAGCGGCCCAAGTGACTTCCAAAGTGGCTGCACTGTCTTGCGTGTCCACCAGCAGTGAGCGAGAGTTCCTGTGGCTCCACGTCCTGGCTGGCATTTGGTGTGCTCAGTGGTCTGATTCTGGCCAGTCTAATAGGTGTGGAATGATGTCTCATTGTTGTTTTAGCAAACCATCTTTTCCATGGCAGTGGTCTGTTGGCTTCACCATACCTGAATAATAATAAAACCACCTTTAAACACACATGGGGAAGTCCAAATCTGTTTTTCTTATCACTAAAATCAGGAGTTGGATTAAATGAACTTTCTTGGAGTCACCTATTAATGACCCAGATAGGCTTGAGAGGTAGTGAGTGAGTCACTTGCTTCTCCCCTAACTCCCTCAGGACCCCAACCTTGTGGACTCTCCTCCTCCCCACCGCTCAGAGTGCTGGAGGAGGGGGGCTCTCTGTGCTGGGCGGCTTCCTGCTCACTGCTGGTGGGCAGAATTCCTCGCAATCCCAATGAAAGAACCCTGCCTCCTACAGGTGGGGATTGGAACCCAGAAATAAAGCCAGATCATGCTCGTATTGACATCCTTTGAAAACCTATAAAAAAGGTTATAGTTCAAAAGAAAACACTGAATTCAATTGCTTGAATGTAGAACTATTAGTCACCCTAATTAAAAATCTTCATTCATGGCCGGGTGCGGTGGCTCACGCCTGTAATCCTAGCACTCTGGGAGGCCGAGGTGGGAGGATTGCCTGAGCTCAGGAGTTTGAGAACAGCCTGAGCAAGAGCAAGACCCTGTCTTTACTATAAATAGAAAGAAATTACCCAAACAACTAAAAATAGAAAAAAAAAATTAGCCGGGCATGGTGGCGCATGCCTGTAGTCCCAGCTACCTGGGAGGCTGAGGCAGGAGGATGGCTTGAGCCCAGGAGTTTGAGGTTGCTGTGAGCTAGGCTGACACCACCGCACTCTAGCCCAGGCAACTGAGTGAGACTCTGTCTCAAAAAAAAAAAAAAAAAATCTTCATTCATGAAGACTTGGAAATGTGAATCTTTAATTTTTTTGCTTTCCCAGAATCATAAAAGTGCCCTTAGAGACATTCCTCCTTCTCCCCCATTCTCCAAACAGGGATCCCCACTCCAGAACCTCAGAACAGCTCTCTGGGCTCTGGTTGTGGCCAACTTGTCAGCGGATGCCTAGACCTGGGCGTGGGGCTTTAGGTGTGGCTGCCCCGCTCGGGTTACAGGAGGTCACAGACATCTTAGATCCAGGCACCTGCTGGTGTGGCCCAGGCAGAGGACAGCCCTTAGCTCTCAATGTTGGAGAACACGCCTGGCTCAGTGTTTGCTTGAAGAAAAGTTTTACCTTATAAGTCCCCTAGATGGTGCTACTTGTCAAGTGTGAATGTTTCTTTTCTTTCTTTCTTTCTTTCTTTTTTTTCCTCTTTCTTTTGAAGCTGCTGGCATCTCACATTGCCCCCCAAGGCCTAAGTTAGCTGCCATTGTCTCAGTGGAAAGTTACGGTTGTCAGACTCGGTGAGTGACGTCAGAGATGATTTCTGCTGGAAATAATCCTCACCTCTGGGTATTTCACAATGGTTTACAGGAGGAATGTGATGTGTGACTTATTTATGTGTGTGGCACGTGGCTCTCATTCTTTGTCGCGTGACAGTAGTTCCGTGTGCACGGAGGGTCTTAGCAGTGGGTGGCTGATGTGCAGGTTGATACGACTGGGGTGGGGTCTGGGGAGGAGTTAGATGTCAGAGTTCAGGGAGAATCTCTACTCTTCCCTGTTTCATTTCTCTCCCTGGCTCAACTTTTCTTTAGATAACACAAAAATCTGAAGATTCTGATCTATCGCAATCCTCCAGACATCTCCTTTCTCTCTTCTCCGTTCTACCTAAAAGGCCACCAGGACACGTTAATTTCTTTGGGTCACAGGGAGACTTCTCATCAAATAATCATTCACACCCACAGCTAGCTGGAGTCACTCTGACATGGGAATTAGAATTTCAATTTTTTTCTTTTTCCTTCCAGCTATATAATTGACAAATAATTATATATATTTGAGGTATACAATATGGTGTTGTGATATATGTGTATGCAGTGATTAACACAAAGTGATTGTGATTAACACAATCAAGGTAATTAACATACCATCACCTCACCTGTTACCGCCCCCTTTTGTGGTGAGCACACTTAAGATCTATTCTCTTAGCAAATTGCAAATACACAATGCAGTATTATTAACTATAGTCACCACGCTGTACATTAGGTCCCCAGAACTTATGGAATCCTTTAATACTGAGGATGAAAGGATAATTTAGGGATGTAGGGAAACGTTTTGTGATGGGGCCCAGAAAATGTAAATGAGGGTTATTCTGGTGGGAAACCCTGGGTGTCCTGAAAGGTGCGTGAAGACCTGGGTGTGGAGTGGGGGTGTCAGGCTGCAGAAGGAAGCCCTGGCCCCTGCAATGGTGGGCGGGAGCTGCAGACACGATGGCCAGGTGATGCTGAGGACTGCTGGCCACCTGTTTGGATGGGCCACTCCTGACCCAGTGGGGATACCTGGGAGCAACCTCTCAGCAGAGGAGAGGCCCTCTGCACTTTGCCAGGGTCCCTGATCCACGTGCATATGTACTCTAGCCAACTCACAGGCATCTCATTTTTTTCCAGAAGTGATTTTGTGCTGAGGAAGTCACTGTAGATTGGACTCAAAGTCTTTGGAGGAGAAAAGTTGGATTGCCCAGTGGTGAAAGAAAGTGTCTGGACTAGGCTGCAGCTCTTGGTGCAGTATTCTAGGGGTCATTGGTGACATTATATGGCTTTGCTTCATCCTCTGGGGCTGTAGGAGGTCATCTGTAGGCGAGGCAGGTCGTTGGAAGAACTGTGGGGCCAGAGCAGGCTCAGATTTCCGGTGACCCTGGGTTTTTGAGAAGTGGGATGAGGAATGAGGGGAGTGATGGTCAGAAAAGGAACAGCAGGTATTCAAGTAATGAGGTGAGCTGGAGCAGCAGTTTCCAGTTCTCTCTCGGCTGTTAGTTGCCGTATTATAGTGTGACTTTGGGCTTCTCTCCTGGCTGTCTTTGTTCTCCTTAATCTCCCTCCCTGAGTGGTGAATCCAGTGAAAGTACTTAAAAGCCCACTGATCTGGAGATGCAAACGATGTCTTGAGGAAGGAAAGGCGGATAAATGATCAGAGCCCGTCGGCATCTGCGGTGTGCGTCCTGCCCCCGGGTTGCAGGCACACAACCTTAGCTACTGTCCTCCACTTCTCTGTAAAGAGGTGGCGGTGTCCGCTTTAGGCGATGGGAACATACAATCTTTGCAGCTTATCTGATGTTGTAGATGGACCCAGGGTTCTATTCTGCCTTACTCGTGCACAGGATCAACTTCTACTAAGATGTTGGCTGATAATGGCTTAAAATATCACATCCCCCGGGGATTTTTTGCACCCGAATTGGGAATTCTTGAGTGAAATCCAAACTCCTTAGCTTTGACATCAACGTCCTCTACACTTGGCTCCCGGTCCTACATTTCTAGACATATTCCCCCTTCCAACACCTTTCAGGCTAGCCAGGCCATTGAACAATAAGCTCTTCCGAGACAGGTGTGTGTGGTACTCATGGCAGGCACCTAGCAAATGATGCTTACTGAATCCACACCTGTGTGGTCCCCACCATCATTGCACCTGGGTGACCTTATGACTTGCTCGGATGAATAAAATATGGTGCAAGTGTGATGTGTACAAGTCCTGGGCCTAGGTTGGAAGACACCTGTAGTTTTTGCTTTTGCTCTCTTGATGTCTTGAGATGCCACACAAGAAAGCCTGGGCCAGCTTCCTTGAGGATGCGAGTTCTTGGGGGAGAGAAAGTCCCTGGCGTATGAAAGGCCATAAGGAGAGGGACATCCAACTTCTAGGTAGGTGCAGTCATCTCGGCTGAGGTGCCACCCTGTGAACACTAGACTAGATTATCCACCCTGGGATAACTAGGAGCTGATTGCAGAGTGGAGATAAGCCCTTCTCCCAGGCCCAGCGTAGATTTCATAATTGCGAACAAATACATGGCTGCTGTTGCCCTAAGCCACTAAGTTCGGGGGTGTTTGTTACACAGCAATAGATAACTGATACAGAATTGTAAGTCATTTTTATGTTTGTGTGTCAAACAGGGTTTTATTAGTTGGCTCACTATTTCTTGGGCATACTCAATACATTCACACCTTTTTCTGAACCCATACTCATAGTCCTCTAACCTGGAAATTCAACCTGGAAAAATTGATTTTTCCCTTTTATCTATCAAAATACAGCCCATCCTATGTTCTCTGACACTCCAACTAGAGCTGATCCTTCTCCTTTGCAAACTCCTTTGGTGCCTCTTGCTATTTGGCGTATCCTATTTTTTGCACATGTATTCTCACTACAGCTACATTTTAAACTCAAGAATAGGCCCTATTTTTTTTCAAATCTTTATTGAGATATAATGCACATACCAACAAAGTCACCTATTTGAAGTATACAGCTCAATGGGTTTCGGTATAGTCACAGAGTCATGCAACTGTCCCTGCAATCTAAATTTGGAACATTTTCATCACTCCAAAAGGAAACCCCACGCCTATTAGTGGTCCCTCCTCATTCCACCCAGCCCTCAGCACTAGGCAACCACTAATCTATTTCCAGTCTCTACAGATTTAGGATCTATATATCTTTTTTGTCAGAAGCCCAATTACTGTGTTGATGCATTGAAAGAAACCTCTAGAACTTCTGTAAGACCCCGGGAATGACTATTTGGTGGTACAGTTTCAGGTTCAGAGGTTTCAGGAGCAGAGAGTGACTCCTGCTGAGGAAGGTGTCCCCTGGCACCTCATACAGTGCCCCTGTCTGTGTCTGCAACTCTTCCTTTGTCTTCAGAGGTGACAGGGCAAACTGGAGAAAGAGCGCTTCGGGACCTCGGGCCAAACCTTGCTGCTGCCGATTACTCGTCCTGAGGTCTAGGGCTGGTTGTGCAGCTTCTCTGAGCCTCAGTTTCTGTAGGGATAATCCGTGTAGGGTCAGTGTGGGGACCAAATTCGATCATGCAGGGGAAGCACCTCCCATTGCAACAATGATGCCACTGCCCTCTCCTCCTCCTCACGCTTGTCCCGTGAGCCTTTTCACTGCCCGGGGAGTCGATGGTGGCTCGGTCCATTGGACCTTCCTCCATCTCAGCTTCCATCCCACCTCTGTCTGAATAAGGGATGGGTGGACCAAGGCAGGGGGCCTGGAGTGTGCTGCTGCCAGGGGCAGACAATGTGATACCCCAGGACAAGCACATTCCCAGACTTCCTGGCCAGACTGTTCATCAAGCCCTTCCAAAGCCAAGACTTTGTACATGACTCTTCCTTTTCCAGTTCCCTCTACAGTGACTCTTGGGGTACACATTTAGAGTATAAACTTTAGTTTCTGTGTGAAAAAAATCCCAGGGACCCTGAGAGTTGCCGCTTGGGTTAGTTGCAGACTGTCAGTCTCATTAGTGAGACTGGCTGGCACAGGTTTGCTCCCGCAGGAGCCTGGGTGAGCATCGTGGTGCTTTGGTTTCCCCTGGAGGAGAAAGATAAACGTGGGCAAACGCGAGGGCCAGACTCCCTCGCATGTGCCGGCAGGCCTGCTACGCTCTGTTCTCTGGGTCTATCAGCTTTCACAACATGTACAGTTGGAGCCGCAAGTTTCATCCCAGGGTCCCCTGGAGGGAGCAGACGGGGAGCAGGCCAGTGCACGTGGAGTGGAGTGTCGATCCCTAGCAACTTCCTTCCAGATGGGTCACCCACACACTCTCTGCTGGGGCTCCCACACCTGGGGGATCCCGGGGGTGGAGGATGAGACTGTACAAACAGAGCAACTTCCAGAGTCAGAGTCCTTAGTGGGAGGAGCTCGTTGTCCTGGTGGAGGCTGAGGTGGGGGGGACCCTGGCAAAGACTGGGACGTGAGGCTGCTCCTCTGCTCGGCAGGTGGGCACCTTCACCTGGCCCAGGTTCCCACTTTGGGAGAGGAGGACCAAGAATGGCCTTTTGGTCCTCAGTTTCCACCTAGTCCTGTAGTCACAGTAGACCTAGCTCTGTGGTCTGTCCCCTGCCCTCCCCCGAAACCTGCTGCCACCTGTTCTGGTGATGTTCTGGATGCTCTGTCTTTGCTCTGTGCCAGACTGCTGGCTGCCCACTGTGCTGTGCCACCTCCACCGCACCCAGGGGTGAAGTGGGCATGGTGGGGGCTGACCTGGCTCCAGGAGTGGGTGAGGAGTTGGGGGATTTAGGACCCTGGTTCCTTCTGCTGGCTGTGCAGAGGATCCCATCACCAGCATGTTGGCTTCTACATGATTGAGGGCACCTGCCTTCAGTCAGAATGATTCAAAATGAGCTCTGCTGGCTTCTTGCTTCTCAGCCAGAGCCTGAGGGGAAAGGGAGGAGGCCTGTCTCAGGTGCTGCCCCTACGTGTGTGCAGGCACGGGGCTGGGGATGTGGGGATGTGCGCAAAGACATGCGAGAGCCCCTTGTCCTATCCCACTGCCCGTTTTCCTCCCCCCCCCGCCGCCCCATACCACGCTCGTAAAGATAGGAAGCGATGTCATCACATATGTGCGGCTCCCCTTCGTGCGTCGCCTCGGGGTCACCACTTCCTGTCTCTGAGTCATCAGGAAGGTAATTTCCCCCCATGCTCAACATCCCCAGGGATGCTGTGATAGCTCAGCATCCACACAGTTTCCCCCTCTTCTGTCCCTTCCATAAGAATAACAACAAAAAAATTCCTCTCTGCCCCAATAAAACATCCTAAACCAAACACTGTCCAGCTGTTGGTGTGAGTTGCACAGTGGGTCATGGCCCCCAGCCCCTCTCTGGAAGGATGGCTGAGTGCCTGGCTGTAATTGGATAGTTAAATACAGGTGAAGATGCTTCTTGCGTGCACGTGGGTCTGTGCTAGACTCTGCCTACTAAGGGAAGTGGGGAGCTACTTAGCTGCCCACCCCAGAATAAAGAATGAGTCAAACTTCCAGGCCAAGACACCCCAGGAGGCACGAGATGTCACTGGGAGAATTTGTGTTACAGTAAACCGAAGCAAAACTCCAAGGAGCCAGCTCTGCCGACAGCCCACCCCCGCCTTTTCTTCCCCTCCCTGCTTCCTTCCTCCTTAACACATCAACTGCCCGGTGAGTTCTATTTAACACATGCTCGTTTTGAGCCCGGGGCCTCTGGTGAAGCATATGTAATTCACGTCTCTTCACCTTGGGAGCCAAGTGAAATATTTTTCAAATTGCATATAACTCATGCACAGAATACAATAAAAAATAACAAATTTTTCATCAAACAATTATAGAAAGGATTGTTCTGTTTTCAAAGCTTTTATTCTGTTTTCATAATAAAACACCGTGGCCCCAAGGAAAACATTTTTTTTTTGGGTGTGGCAGTCAATGTGCTAAACCATGTACTACACTTGTTCTCTGCCTGTTTTTTCTTTTTTTAATCTTACATTTACAACAGGGAAGGGACTAGTGGGAAGAGAGATAGGAACCGAGTACTTGGGGCTCAGTAATTCATTTAATAAACATCAAATGAGTGTCTGCCACGTGCCAAGCGCTGCGCTGGGTGTCAGAGCTCAGGGATGCGTAAGGCACAGTCGATGGAGCGTCACCCAAAGGGATGATGGATGGAGAATGCGGGAAATCACATCAGGGAGGTAACCCCGGGGGCTCGTGGCAACACGGAAAACAGGCCTCATGGAGTCGGGGGGTTCAGGGAATGCTTCCTGGGGAGAGGTTTTCAATGATTTCTTTCTCGGAACTAGTTTTTACATGAAGTTTTTTAAATTGTAAAATATACATAACATAAAATTTACGTTTTTAAGTGTACAGTTCCGTGGCAGTGAGAACCTTCACATTGTTGCACAACCATCACCACCGTCCATCTCCGGAACTTTTTCGTCTTTTCAAACTGAGACTCTGTTCCCATGAAACACTAACTCCCATTCCCCCTCCCCAAGCCCGGGCAACCCCGTTCTACTTTCTGTCTCTATGCAGCTGACTCCTCTGGGGACCGCATATAAGCGAGTAGGACAAATCAGTGTCTATCTTTTTGTGACCGTCTTGTTTCATGTAGCATCCTGTCCTCAAGATTCACGTATGCCGCCATGTGTCAGGATTTCCTTCCTTTTTAAGGCTGAATAATATTCCACTGTATGTATAGATCCCATTTTTTTACCCATTCATCTGTCAATAGACACTGGGAATGTCAAATGATGTTTTTGAATAAAACATGGGTGAGGTTAGGGGCTGAGACGGGCAGGCAGAATTAAACACTAGAGGGGCCAAAGGAGCCACGGCTCAGGAGAGCATTTCTAGTGATGCTGCCTGGATGAGGGAAGGGGCGACCGTCCCACTGAGGCTGGCCAGGAAAGCCAGAGGCAGCATTAGGAGGACGTCGGGGGACTGTGGGGAAAGGGCCCCAGAGTCTCCATCTTCTTGGCAGTTACAGGAGTGGGGGGATGGCGGGATGGGGAGCTGGAGTGTGAGGAGCCAGGTTTGGAGTCCACCAGGGGCCAAAAGCAATGCCCGCAACTCAGCTGGGGGAGCTGAGGGTGGCCGAAGGAGGGACACCTGGCTGCACGGGCTCCCACTCTACTCACAGCTTCCCCTTTGTCCTCTCTAATCTCTGAACTGTTGAATCAGAGTTGGGACTAGAATTGGTTGATTTTGAAATCAGTGCCATGGTAGAACCTGAAATAGAGATGAACCCAAAGACCCTCTTCACGGGAGCGACTCTCTCCAGAGCACCCCCTTGCCTCCCTTCTGGAGTCCAGCACCCCCAGCCTGGCTTGCACGTGCAACGTCTGCCTTAATGACAGCTGGCGGCCACTTGTGGCTGAGAGCCACGCCTTGAGACAGGTGATGGTTGGATCCTGGCACAGTGCTGACTGGCTGCGTGGACTGGGCTGGCTGTCGAGAAGCTCTGAACCCCAGTGTCTCCATCTACCAGGAAGAAATGATGATAGGGGTTGTGGGGGTGTAAATGAGAGTGAAGCAGGTGAAGTGCATGAGGCAGGTGCCGTGCATGAGGCAGGCAACATGCATGAGGCAGGTGCTGTGCATGAGGCAGGCAACGTGCATGAGGCAGGTGCAGGTGAGGTGCATGAGGCAGGCAACGTGCATGACGCAGGTGAGGTGCATGAGGCAGGCAACGTGCATGAGGCAGGTGAGGTGCATGAGGCAGGCAACGTGCATGAGGCAGGTGAGGTGCATGAGGCAGGCAACGTGCATGAGGCAGGTGAGGTGCATGAGGCAGGCAATGTGCATGAGGCAGGTGCCGTGCATGAGGCAGGTGAAGTGCATGAAGGCAGGCAATGTGCATGAGGCAGGTGAGGTGCATGAGGCAGGCAACGTGCATGAGGCAGGTGAGGTGCATGAGGCAGGCAACGTGCATGAGGCAGGTGCCGTGCATGAGGCAGGTGAAGTGTATGAGGCAGGTGAAGTGCATGAGGCAGATGAAGCACATGACACAGGTCCCCGCCCCTGCTGAGGGTTCAGTGTGTTTGCTGCGCAGCTCTGGCTGCAGGGCTCGGCCCTGGTAAGCCCGCTCTCCTCTCGTCTGGTCACGGTCTAGCCTCGTGCACTGGAGTTGCCCCCTGTCCCCATAATCTTAATCCCTTTCTAATCTGCCTATGGTGGTGAGAAGATATCAAGTGTCCGCAGCCTGGTCTGGTGAGTGCCCCTCCCCATTCTGTATGCGTCTCTGGGCAAGGCAGGCCCGATACAATTTCACGTATTCTTTGGGCTTGTTCACTGGGGTTATTTTGGAAGCATGGCTTTGTAAGCCTTCTGGGAGCTTGGCTGGGCATTATGCAACTGCTTCAGTCTGGTACGCTGAAGCCACTGCCTCCTGTAGCAAGTGGCCCTAAGCTGGCAGAAAATTTGCTGGGAAAGCCGGTGAAGTTGAACTTCTTAGGTTCCCAGCAGAGAGACAGAAAATGCGAGTTAGTTCAGAGGCTCTCTTCTCCGAGAACTCACTGACCTTGGCTGTGAACTGGTGAGAGGGGTGGGGAAGCAGACGGAGGTGAGCTTTCTTGGTCCCGAGTCCCAGCACTGGGGACAGGAGGTCTCAGAGGCCATGATTGTAAAAGAGAAGAGGAGGGGCCTGGGCACAGGAGGAAAAAGGAAACGAGAGGAGAGTGTCTGTGTGGGAAAGAGAAGTGGGGTTGGCAGAAAGAGGACACCGGAAAGTGTACATTGAGTGGGTTTATTTTGCTTCTGCCGCCCCTGGCTCCTATGGCAGTACGTTTTCCCTCCTGAGGTTATTTTGTTTTTTCCCCTTCAAGTGCTCTTTGAGGACCAGAATTTGCGCTCCTATAGGGTCTGAAAATGTGATTTCCTATGGTAAAATTTCTAAGAAAACGAACTTGGGGAGGAAAGGAGGGACAAGGAAAGGTGAGTTTGTGGGGTGGCTGCACCAAGTGTCCCGCTTTCCGTCACAAGGACAGGTGTCAGTGGCCCTGCAGTTCTTGTCCCTGGGCTGCCACAGGCCAGTATGTAGATTCTCCAGACCTTCTACAGCTTTGCTAAGGATCTGCTGTGCGCCAAATCTCATCCAGCGCTTCCCATTTTTAATACTTGATTCAGGACTTCGAGGTGTAGGTGTTGTTATTCCCAGGTACAGGTGAGGGGTCTATGGCTTGGAGGGGTTAAGTAGCACATTCCAGCTCAGCTGGCTGTTCAGTGGCAGAGCCAGTTCTCAGCCCCAGTTCTGCCGGGCTCTGAAGCCATTCCTCATGGTGTCTTTTTTTTTTTTTTTTCCCCAACTCTGACATGTGCCTTTCTTTATTGTAAAAGAAAAAAGCAGTCAACGACAGTGCTGGGGTGGGGGCAGGGCAGCTCCTGTCCTCCCAGCATGCCCAACCCGGGTGGAGGGCAGTGGGCACCTGGAGTCCCGGGGACACCACGGGCTGCGCCAGAAGAGCCGAAGCTGCGCTGCGTCCCGGATGCTCAGCGGATCGTATATTTGTCCCACTTTTTCTCGGGGTCATAGGGCTCCCAGCGGCTGGCGGGGAAGATGTGCTTGTTCTTCTCATACCAGCCCCTCAGCACCACCTTGCGTGCGTGGGACTCATCCTTCTCCACGGTGGCGTCACTGAGCAGCCGCATGTCATCATGCACATCAAAGTTAAAGAGTGGCCCACTCTTCCCTCGCGCCTTGGTGACGATGAAGTCGTAGAAGCTGTGATGATGGGGGATGATTAAGTCCTCCTTGATGTACATGAGCTGCTCGACCCCTGCTGACCTGAGCTCACTGAAGTCTTCACGAAGGATCTCAAGTGCCTTCTGCAGGAACTGCTGCATCGTGTTGCCTTTTTTCATCTTGACGGTCCGCCGGTGCCCAGAGCCATCCCAGTAGCTGAAGGCGATTTCAATCTCCTCCCTCTTGATCTTCTCCTGCTTGGCTTCCCACTCTTGCCGCAGCTCTTCCCGGAGCCGATTCTCCTCCTCCTCACAGTCTCGGTCAGGCAAAAAGCTTGTGTCCACATCCGGGTTCTTCCCCAATTTCCTCTTCTTTGTGGTGATCTCTTCCCTTTCCAGCTCCTCCTCGCCTCCCTCTTCCTCCTCCTCCAGAGTGAAGGACAGGCTAGAGATCTTCCGCTTGGCCTCCTCCTTGCGCTCCTTCTCTCGAAGTTTCTCCAGCTTCAGCTGCAGCTCCTTGGACTGCTCCTTCTTGGCCAGCTGCTTCTCCCGCTCCTTCACCAGCGCCTCCTGCTTGGCCTTCATGTCATTCAGGGTCACCAGACCCACGGTGCTGGACTTGAGCTTGGCCTCCACGGCATCGTAGTGTGCGGAGAACTTCTTGTCCATGTTGGATTTCATTGTGTTCTCCTCTGCGATCCGCTGCTTCATCTGCTCCATCTGCTCGCGCTGCTTCTCCCGCTGCTTCATCAGGTGCATGGCGCGGCCCGCCTCACTCGCAGTGCCCTTGTACTGAGCCATGGCGGCGGCCGCGGCGACAGCGACTGCGGCTCAGCTCAGTCTCGGCGGCGGCCGTGCAGTCCGCTGACGCCTGCGCCGTGACGTCAGCCGCCCTCATGGTGTCTTATGCAACACAAATGTTCTGTTGAGTCTGTCTCCAAAATACGTCTCGAGGCTGTCCACCTCCCTTTGTGCCCACGGGGGTGTCCACGCCAGGCTGCCATCTTGTAACTGGCAATTTACAATGGTCTCCCCGTTCTCCAGTGGACTTTCCACAGAGCTGCTGGGGGAATCATTTTAAAAGGTAAACCGGCTCATGTCATGCCTACATGTAAAACTAAGCACTTCTCAGCACACGAGCAGGCATTCAGTTCCCTTCTGTGTCAGGACCCAGCACTTGGCTGTTTTCTTAGAATGGAATGATGCTCCCTCCAATCTTCATCTGGCTAATTCTTTGTCATCTTTTGGGTCTCGGCTTAAAAATCACTTCCTTGTAGAGGAGAGACTTTTCTTGAACCCCTAACCTGAATTAAACCTTCCTTGTGCTTGGAGTTTCTTGTAGGCAAAGAAAGGAACATGATGAGTTACAGAAATCCCATCGTCGGAAAGGAGAGAATGCCAGGTCTTCCTGGTGAGAGTCTCCTTTGGCCATGAAGAAAAGAGATTTCCTTCCAGGGCCTTCTATAGGAATCATAGGCCAATGTAAATGAGATTATCCTCAGAAAAAACCCATAGGATTAAGGGTGGATAGAAAAAGCTAAAAGGTCCCAGAGGTGTCTGTGGGCGGGGTTGGCCAGGGAAGGGCCCACAGAGGAGGCAAGAACTTGCTTTGCTGATGGGAAGGATTCAGAATAGCTTGAGGGGAAGACAGAGCAGACAGAGCTTGGTTAAGTGTGGGAATCGTGAAAGAGCTAACACGTTGCCCGGGGTGTCGGAGGTGCACGGCCTATCTTAGTTTTTTCCTAGCCCCTGAAGGTTACTGTTTGCCTCCCGATGATGCCTCCACTGTGGTATCCAGTGTGACCTTTAGGCAAGTCTGCAAAGGGGCTGATCCCTGACCACACCTTCTTCCTTCTTCCCCACACAAACAGTTTTGCAAGTCTGCAGCAGGGCTGGGACCCAGAGAGCACCTGCTTAAGTGTCTCACCCCAAGTGCAACTCAGTCCCAGGACCCTAACTCATGCCGGTCAGTGTCTGACCTTAGCCTGTCGGGTTATCGTCCATTTATGCTGAAAAGAGCCCAGGAAGCCTGCCCGCGAGCTGTGGGGAGGAAGGGGAGAGTGGCAATAGGAAGAGAGGAGGCTCTGGACACAGTCGTTCAAACATCCTTTCCAAGAACAGCTGACTTAGTTTCTTTGTATTGTCAAGGAGGCTTTTAAAGAGCAGCTGCCTGTTATTAATCCCGTTTGGGCTGGTCCTCTCCCGCCAGCCTCGCGCTCGGGCTGTGCCAGCATAAACGGCCTGGTGGAAGCGGAGGCCGCGCCGAGTGACGTCAGTGGCTGGGTCTCAGCGTCAGATCTCAGCCCAAGCAGCTGAGAACACAGCGCCTTGGTCCCCTTCCAGTGAGAATATAAAATACTCTACCCACTGCCTGAGAAGGCCTGAGAAGCTTGGGGGGCACCCGGTGGGGGAGACGGAAGGGCCTCCAGAGCCAAACCCAGGTGTGACTGATCTTGCATGAAGGGAGGGTGTAGGTTGCCAGCGTCCTGTGACTTAAGAGGTGGCCAGTAGTCCCCAGGGACTATTGGGGGAAGGGAGAGGGGGTCCTGGGAGCTGCAGAGCCCCAAGTTTGGATGCAGGCATTTGCAATTTGTTGACCTTAGACAAGCTAACAAGCACCTCTGAGCAGCATGGCCTCAACTGTGTGATGTGAGTAATGATACTGTACCCACCTCGGAGGTGGCTGTTGGGATTACAATGTTTCCTTATGTGAAGGGCCCGACGCAGTGTGGTGCACAATAGATGTTCAGTTAATCCTCCCTACCTCTTTCCCTTTTCCCTCCTTCCTTTCTCTTCCTCTCCTTCCCTCATGTCCTCTTCCTCTTCTAGAGAAAGCTAACACAACGGCGTGTAGGGGTGGTGTTGGTAAAATCAATAAAGAACAAGCCCGTTCTTGTACAAACCCTGAAAGGCTTAGGAATCGGGCACCGGGGCTCTGAACGCAGAGGCCCAGGGACGGGGCAGAAGCAGAAAGGCTGGTGGAGAGTCTGTGTAAGGAAGCATTAGACATGCACGTGTTATCTCCCGTTTTGGGTAACCGGGCAACTGTCCCTCTGCCTGCCACTGCACCTGAGATGCCTGGAATTCTGAATTCTGGTGCCCAGGTGATGTGCTGGAAGCAGGGGGGGGTCAGTGACACTTTGCACGCTGCACAGGGAGGTTCCCTTGGCCCTGTCTACTGCGGGGCCAGCTCCACACAGGCAGCCAGGTGAGGTGAGAGGTGACCGTGTTCTGGGGAAGTTGGCCTGCCTCAGACACGAGACCTGACAGAAGGGTTGGATTCTCCCTCAAACTCTGGAGAAGCTCACGAGGCAATAAACCCTGCCCGTGCACAAGGAGCCTCTAATAAATGTTTAGTGTCCGATTACCAGGTAGGAAAAGCCAAGAATCCCCCAAATTCGAGGCATGATGTGAAAGATGGAGACTCTGAGAGAGAAGGGAAGAAAGAGATGATTGGGGGGGGGTGTAATAAAAATTAAAGATATGAGATATGAGGAAATAATAGGATGTTATGTAAAGAAACACTGAGAATAGGAAAGGGCTTTTGAAAATCAAAATGACTTTGGGTAACTGGCTCACAAGTTGCTTCCCCACCTTAAGCGCTGCCATTGCCCTGGGACAGCCCTCCCAGCACACTGGTCTCATCCCAAGATCAACTGTCCACACTGCAACCGACAAAGTCTGATGAGCGTAGGGGTCAAGGTGTGAATAAGGGTCAGAGCGGTTGAGCCAGATAGCGTGGGGGCCGGGTGGAGAGGGGCTTTTACATTAACAGTGGAAAGCTGGGAGGATACTCCAGCTCTAGTACTTGGGGCAAAGTAAAGTGCACATTCCCCACTGCACGGGGAGGTAAAGGGAAGTGATAATGGTGGGGAAGAGTGAGCTCTAGACAAGGCAAGTTGTCGGAGGGAACTCCTTTTGAAGGTGAGGGTGGGTTTTGCAGTTAAGGGGGGTGGTGGGAAGAGGGGCGTGCACTGAGATATGGGTTAGGAGAGAGCCATGAAGCTAACTGGTTTTAAGGGTTTGATTGAAAAGCTTTGCAGAAATGTTCTTTTGCTGGAAGAGAAACAGACCTCAAGAATTCTCAAAATAAAGATGGAGGTGGGTCCTCTAATTTCAGTGTAATCTCTCTACCACTTTAAACTAAAACCAAGCTCACTTTACCGTGGCAAGCAACACAACTGAGTCTTATTTGAGGAAGGTCTAATCCTTCCCCTGGAGTGATTGACCCAGCCTGTTGCAAAACAATAACACCTACCGTTAGTGTTAAGCAGTGGGTACACGTGCCCTGAAACTGGCCAGCTGGTAGCAGGTTTAATCAGATTCCTCATAGTTTTGAAATGCCCCTTCCATGGAATGGGGCAGGGGGAGTTCCACTTAATTCTGACACATACAATTATCCGCTAATGTCTGTATTGCAGAGTACATTGGGAGCTTCTTGTGAGTAGGGGTGATATCTTATCCTAGTACTCGGTCTGTCTCTCAATGCCTACCTCAAACTAGGCTTTCAATCTGTGCTTGTTGACTGAATGAATCCCAAAATTTGATGAGGATTTTCTAACCTTTTGTCAATGGTGTAAGTTTGGGGCTTTTCCCTAGCTCGGCTCTCACCTTCCCGGGAGGTTCAGGGAGCCTTTGGAATTTCATACCAGGCCTGTAGAACGTTTCAAAAGGTGGCTGGCTATTGGTGTTCATTAATTCAACATTTACTGAGGTCCTACTATGTGCTTGCCAATGTGTTAGGTGCTGGGGCCACAGGGAGTGAAGAAGAGAGATCATTCTCCTAAAATTTACAACTTTGTGCTGAATTCTTAATGGCTAGGTAACTGGGCAAAATGAGTTTTAAGGAAAGGAGAAAAACACAGTGTGATTCAGAGAAATTCTCCCTTGCTCCAGACTGACATTCAAAATAGACTATAGAGTTGCATTATTTATCATTTCAACGTCTTTATATATAACCCACTGGACAGATAACATCTTCTAGTATTTAACATGAGTATGAAAAGATTTGAGAGCAGGCTTGGATTTGGAAGGAGGGGGAAGGTAATGAAGCTGCCTGGCTACTGCCTTTGGAGAAAGGGGATGCTACTAGTGGGGGACGGGAGAGGATGAAGGATCTGGGGGCCTCAGTGACTGACCCAGAGGGGCAGGACAATGCCATGGAGAGTTGACAGCCATTGGGACCTCAGCTCTGTCACTCGAGTGGATTAACCTCTGGCAACATCCCTAAAATTCTCATCGTCTGACTTCTTTCATTGACAACATGAAGATAACACTCACTCTCTTAGAGTTTTTCACTTCAACAGTTTGTCTAGATCTGTGTGACTTGTGGATAAAGGTATTATTCTGTTGAAATGCAAATACTCTTGGATTAGAGTATAGAAAACTACAGACATATTGGTAGGAATTGGGGGTGGATCAAATAAAAGCTGTCACCTTGGAAAATAGAGCCGGACACCAAGAAGTGCCTTCCTGGCTAGATGTGTTTGTTGAGAAGAGGATAAGGGCGCGCGCGCGCGTGTGTGTGTGTGTGTGTGTGTGTGTGTGTGTGTGTGTGAGAGAGAGAGAGAGAGAGAGAGAGAGAGAGAGAGAGAGAGAGAGAAAAACAGAAGTGAGCCTGATCTCTGCGGTGAGGAGAGGCTTGAGCAGCTGCAGTACATGAGGAGGGAAGGAGGGCATCTGCATACGGGAAGAGGGTCAGTCCCAGGGTGGGTTTGGGATGGGAGCATGAAGCTTTCTCTCATGCTGCCTTCACAGTATGGTGGGCTCAGTGCCTTCTTTATACATTCCTCTCTTTATTTTTAAACATTGTTTGAAATTCTCATAGGAATATAAGATGCTTCTGTGAGGAAGTCTGCTTCCATCAAAGGCAGCATTTTCTAACAGATGTGGGGAGAGACATGGAGGAAGCGAGATGATAATGACGGAAGGTGTGGAGAGGAGGGAGAAGGAGGGAGGGGAGGGGAAAAAGGAAAGAATAGATGTACTTGATCAATGTTAAGTCGAGGGCAATGTACTCTGTCCTGGTCTGACTGCAACTTGGATACTTTGTCCGCTTGTGGGTGCCACGTTTTACGAAGGACGTTCGTAAATCTCGGTGTAACTAGAGTTGTAAGAAGCCATTTAATAAATTGCTGGAAAAACTAAGGATGTTTAACTTGGCGACAAGTCTTAGAACCCAAATGAAAGCTATTTTCAAACATCCGAGACAGTCATGGGGAGAGCAGGTGGGGCTCGTCTTCTGTATGTCAGGGAACTTGGGGTCTCTCCCGTTGGGGTCCTGGGGGTCTGGCCTATCAGGGATGCTGCTGTCTGTGGCAAGTTGGGCTAAGTGACTCTAAAGTTCTCTTCTGAGTCCAAATAGTTAACTAATTGCCTTGAGTGCAATGAAACTTAGACCAACTTGTTAAAAATACTTAAAAATCAAGATATAAAATACACATATGCATTATAAAGCATTTGGGAAGTAAAGAAAAATATAAAGTAGAAAAACGATTGCTCATAATCCTACTTAATGGTGACAACTCTGGTCAGCCCTCCGTATCTGTGGATTTCACATCTGCGAGCTCAACCAACCATGGATGGGAAATATTTAAAAACCAAAACAAATAACAATACAAGAATAAAAATAAAGTACAACTATTTGTATAAAATAATGGAAATATAAACCATACAGTATGACTAACAGTGTAACAACTAGTTAGCATTTATATTAGGTATTATAAGTTATCCAGAGATGACGTAAAGTACACGGGAAGGTGTGTATAGGTTATATGTCAACATTATACCATTTTATGTTGGGGACTTGAGCATCAGTGGATTTTTGGTATCTGTTGGAGGTCCTAAAAACCAATCCTCTGCACACACCAAGGGACGATGGTACTAATATTTTGATATATTTATTTTCAGTCTTTTTCCCCACATTGTAGGGCACACTGAGCAGCAGATGAAATCCCTTTATGGCACATGGTCCTGTCTCCTGGTTCCTTTCTGCCCTTCCTGCTCATCCGTCACCTCTGTAATTTTATAATGAGGAATTGCAATGTTTGGTGGCTGGTTGGCTCTCAGGTCAAGAAAGGAACAAAATATCTCGTTTCTCCCACATAGGTGATTCAGACAGCATGGGTGTATCGCTTTCCATGGTGAGCTCAGAGCAGGTCTGGTGAAACTTCTTTAAGGTAAGTGGCAAATTTAAGCATTACTTCTCAATATGCAAAGCGAGGCCAAAATTGACACCTCATTCTGTCATCATCATGGACACAGACTGACTCCTGCCTGGTTCACTGTTTACAAGTGTTATACGAGTTGATTCCTGTTTATCTTAAGGCACAAACTGTCTGTGTTTATGTTTCTGGGCTCCTTCATGGCCTTTCCCCTATTTCTTCCCTCTCTCCCTACCCATTAGAGAAAAACCCCCAGAAGTCCCTACAAATATAGAAAGCATGTCCTTTCCTCCACAAACAAAATAACCCCTTTGCATATACATTTGCATTATCTTTTTAAAGTGACCTTTCTGCTGAGGAGTCGACTGGGTGCTGGGCTTTGAAAGTTTACATAAAGGATGAAAGTAATGATCTGAAATAGGGGTGGGGAGGGGAATACTTCCTATATCTCACTTTGGGTGAGCCCAGAGTGCCCTAGACTGATATGGAAGGGTTAAAGAACTGTTAGAAAGTCTTTTTGGACAGGGCCAACTGCTTCCTGTAGCCTTGGTTGGGTGTTGGGGTATTGGTCCTTTGAGAATTGTTACAACCGGGACAAGGTCACTGAGAATTAGAGGCGATGGGGAGATGCTAGAACATTTGTAGGCACTCGAGCCAGGATGCTGTTAGGCTCAGCAAAGAAGTGTTCCAGGGTGGCTGTCCCTAATCGGGGTCAGGTCAGTGGAAGGTGAGGTACACTTTTAGGTCTGTTTCTCTAGAATTTTCTGGCATAACTCCAGGCCTTCCCTGGAGATGTTTCTTTAGGGTTATTTTGCTGTCTAACAAATGATGCAAGAATTGACCAAATGCTGGAAAACCTAAGCATGTCCATTTGAAATCGGCTGCTGCGTCAATCTGATTGTCCATTCTTTCCTGCATGGATGCGATATGGCGCAAAGAGCACCCGATGAGGGCCCTAGGAATCTGGCTTTATTACTAGCTACGTGACCTTGGGTACATTTGCTTCATCTGTAAAATGACAGACTTAGACTAGTAAATGGCATTTAGCCTGGGCTTTAAGATGCTTACGGATATATGAGATCCTTTCAATATTTAATAATGCCTCCTAGAAATCATATACCTGTGATGTGGTCATACGGGCTACATAAAGCAAAAAGGTTCTTTGCTCTTGGCTGAATTGGATCACAGCTACGCAGTGGTGCAGTAGCACTGCAGGGGCTGTGACTGGCTGTCGGGGACATCGTTTCCAGAATTCACCTGGTGAGTCAAACCTGTGTCACCTGTTAGATTATTATGCTGTCTGAATTAAAATATTATTATGATGACTACTAGTGATAATGGCATCCTTTGTGGTTATCTCTGAGGCATCTTGTAGCTTTGACGTTCTATTAACTTCTAAGCAGAGAGGAAGAGGAAGCTGGCTGCAGGGAGAATCTTCTTGAGTGGTTATGGCCATGTGATATTGGTGCATCTAACTATGAAGTAGGAAAGGTAGTCTCCAGCAGCACCTTGCCCCTCCACTCTTGTCTGGGGCCTTTCATCAGCAAGACTTCCTGCTCAAGCAGGATCATCATACGTTGGCAACTCCATTACCTGGCAGGTGTTCCATGTTCCTAGACTGTTTCTCTCCCTCCCTCACCCCTCACCCCCTCACCCCCTCACCCCATTCTGCAGACACTTACCCTTTAATCTGCCAGGTGGACTCCTTAAATAATTTGTCTGAAATTACTCTGTATAAACTAGCTAAAGGAAGCTATTAAGATATTACTATGTCAGGAAGGCCAAAAATTCATAAATCTTCCATGGGGTTAGGTTGTCTGTTCATCTACTTAGATAACCTTGAGTGCCCAATACAAAAAAGTTGAAATAAATGGTATGAATACAATTTGTATTGTCAGTCAAAGCTAGTTAATTTCCAAAATATTCAGGCAAAATTTTGATATTTAAAGGAGGCTAGTGTGCAGAGTTAGTTTCTTAGCAAATCCATTCTTCATGGAGAATCTGGATAAATAATACGAAAAAAGACTGAACAAAGAAAGCTTAAGACATCCAAGTGGAAACACTGCTCTCAGGCTCACTCAAGTACTCTGGGAGTTTGTTTTTCACTTGGTTATTTCTGGATTTCATGTTTAATTTTTAAAGAAGTGTGGTGTTTTCACCATGCAAACAACCACCACCAAAAGACCCAAAACAAAACAAAAAACAAACACAGAAGGAAGGAAACAGAACAATTGCAGTTTTGGATTTTACTACCCGGAAGTGGTGGTGCCTTAGACATAACTATGGAAGTCAGAAGAACATAGGCATAGAAATATTGGAGAAGTGGAAAATTTACTTTTGCCTTTTTAAAAATCTAATGTGTTCAACATATCATATAGCTATACTTGCAGATGTTTTAATGAACATATTTAAGCATCATGTCATAGAACAGCTTTTAAACAGATATGTAACAGCAGTCAACTTATGTTAAACATGTACTATGTTCCAGGCACCATGTTAAGCATTTTATATGTGCTAATTGCATTTAATCTTCATAATCTGTCAATATGTTAGGTACTGGGTATTTTTTTTATTTAGAGACAGGGTCTTGCTCTGTTGCCCAGGCTGGAGTGCAGTGGCAGGACCATAGTTCACTGCAGCCTTGAACTCCTGCCTCAAGCGATCTTCTTGCCTCAGCCTCCTGAGCAGCTGGGACTACAGGTGTGCACCACCACACCTGACTGGTTGTTTCTACAGATGAGGAAAAGGAGGCTCAGTGTGGTGAACTAACTTGCTTAAAGTTCTGTATCTAGATAGCTGTAGAGCCAGAACTTGAATTCACGTCTCTGAATCCTAAAGCCTGTGATCCTAACTCATCATCACCATTGTTTATTGAACGTGAATTGGCACTTCCTCACCAAAGCTTTTCTCTTATACATTTTTTTTAATCTGCTACACAATCTCTACTTTGCAACTCTGCCCGATTCTCTTCTTTTAGAAGCACAAGCTGCCTTCAGCTTTTAGGAAGGAGTGGTAGAATCCAAGGATTGAGTAGATGAAGTGGGTTTGAAAGAGCAATGGCAGAGAATCTGACACAGAACTGATTGAGAATTATCAAAGAGTTGCCAAGGAACATCAGAAGCCCAATGCTCTTCCTGAGTTAGAAATGTGTACAATGTTCAGTTACACTCAGAGGTGAGTTGCAAAAGGTATTTTATGGATCCTTGTGAAGGTATTTGTCTTAATTCTGGCTGAGGACTTTGCGTTGAATTCAATCTTTGTATTGACTCTGGTCACATTTTGAACAGTCTGCTCTTAGAATAACGGACCAGTACTGGTAGTTTCTGCTCTTTGGATGACCTCTTTCTCCTCCTCTCTCTCTCTTTATATGTATCACGGAAGAGGAAGAATAAGAGAACAGTGAATAGAATGTCTCTAATTATGAGAAACATATACTTCATCTTATTCTTTTGAAAGGTATATTTCATGGTGACTTTTAAAAAGAACATTTCTGAATTCTTCAGGCTGGGAATTGATGGAGATACTTTAGACCTTGTGCCTAATCAAGTTAAATAGCTTTAGCACTCCTTAGCAGCCAAAAAGTTTTATAGACATCTCGGGAAGGTTTCTGGAAAGTATTTCCTCATGCATGACACAGCAGAATTTTAACCTAATTTAAATCAAAATGTTTTAAAACTGATATTAAACTAGTGTCATGATACATAGTTTGCACATAGCAACTGATATAATACTTCAAAAACATTTCTCTATTTTTTCAATGCAGGCAGCCTAAAGGCATCTGCTTTTGTTTAATTTTTTCTCAATGAGAAACTTAGAACACCCTCAATAAAACAAACTTAGAAGTACAAAAAAGTATAAAGGATCAAAAATCAAAGATCTTAAAACCGTGCATCAGAGAGGCAACCACTATTAACATTTCCTTCCAATCTTTTTTCTATTCATGTTTTCAGTAGTTGTTATGACACATGGTATCAGTCAGGACAGACTTGGTTGTGATGTAATAATTACCTCCAAGTTTGGGTTGTGTAAAAGTACAGATGTTTATTTCTCTCTCACGCTACACATCCATTGCAGATTGACTGGAGACATTGTCCCCATGTCATTGTTGCCTTCATTAGAGTATCACCATCTGGAACGTCTGTGGTAACCAGGGTGGAAAAAGGGCACTGAGTGGCCACACGTTGGAAATCAAATCCTTGGACAGAAAATTACACATATAAATTGTGCTCACAAGTCAAAAACAAGAACTGATGACATGGCCTGTTCCAGCCACAGGCCACTATTATATCATGTATACTTTACTAAATAATACAACTACTGTTAAATAATACTTCTAAAGCATAGTTTGAGTTAGTACATGAAACTCATGAAATTATGTATCTTTTCAAATTGGTCTATAGTTCAGATTTTCAACTAATTCGTGTTGGATCAAGAATGCATTTGACTTGGTTATGTTGATCATAGTTGGTGTTGGAAAGGAATGTTTTTTCCCCAGTTTAGATGTTTCCTTTTGCTAATGGGGATCCATCAGCTTAACAATCTTGTGCTCTAGTGACTTAATTTGGTGAGTTTGGAAGGAGAAATTGGGCACCATGGCTGGGGCCTTCCTAGCTCCTCCCTCTTGAGGGGGAGCTGCCCATGAGAAGTGCAATCTGCTCTTCTCCACCATGCTGTCGGGGGCCATCTGCCCTGGTCCAGCCAGATGTGGCTTATCATCCAGCTTTGCCCAGGACTGAGGGGTTTCTTGGGATGTGGGGCTTTTGGTGCTAAAATGGGGAGAGTGTCTTTTTACAACTTCCTGGTCAAATCTGGAAAATTCTGGGATCCAAGACTAAGAAGTCCATTCGTTCCATGTATAAGCCACATTCTCTGCTATCACATCAGTAATAAAGGTGATAATTTAGTCTCCCTTTAAAGAGGTTTTGGTCTCATCTCTCGGTTGGCCCAGAAGCCAGGCTGGTAAGAGATGCTCTTTATGGGACCTCTTGAGCCTCAACCCTGGGATTAGCGCTGTCCCCATTTGCCCTCTTCTCCTACAGATCTTACCATGGACCGATCTGGCAGCCTTCCCACATAACGATTCCAGATCTGAACTTGCACTTCTCCAAGATAAACATCCCCGTGGGACTAATAAGCTTGATCTAGTTGAGGTTTAAGATCAGAGTTTATTTATCTATTTGGCTTCTGTAGTGTAATTTCTCCAAAGCCCAATAATGTTTAGATAAACAGACCCGTGGTGATTGTTGGAGGGGGTGGGCAGATCAAAGTAGGGGCAGAAGAGCAGGATGAGAGGAAACTGGTCAAGAGCATGAGGAGGAGGGTGGGCTCTTGGACAGCCACATCACCCTGAGGAGGGTCCAGGTGGTGGGTAGGGCACAATTTCTGATTCCCGAGTGAGTGAGGCAGCCTCAGCCCTGTGGCTGGCTTCAGTAGAACCCAGAGAACAGAGGGAAGCCGCCAATAGGCCATCCCGCTTTGTAGACAGTAACATCTTCACATGTGCGGCTCTCTTCCACTTGCCATAAATTACCAAATATTTCAGTTAAAGCAAGAATAACAAGAAACAAAACCTTCGAACATTTAGGTAGCTTCCTAATAGCTGCATATTCGTATACCTGTCAGTGTTACAATTATGGGTCCCTAAATATTTTTAGACGCCCCCTATGGCTGGTGTTGAGCTTTTACCATATCCTTGCAATGGAGACATGCATGATGTTTAACAACTGGCATAGCTCAGGCTCCGGCCAATCAGAACAAATACTAGATATAAACCATTGTCATGGCCATGCAAGTACATGCAAGCTGCAAACCAGCCCTGTATGTACGGGAATATGTGAATTATCTTAAAACCTCTGCGCAGATAACTTGGATTCCTAAATTCTCTCTTTGGGATTATCCTAATTTATCCTACTCTCTGGAACACTAAGCCTCCCTGTCTTTTTATTTTTCCTTTTTCTAGTGTAGGATTTCTCCGAGTGGTGGTCTAGAGGCCTTGATAGTTTGAAACCTGTTGAGTTGGAACCCCTGGGCCAGGGCCTGGGTGTGTGCCTCTTAACAAGCTCCTTGGGTGCTTCTGTTGCAGCTCACCAAGGTGGGAGGGTGTATCTCCTGGTAGCCTTCTCTATTTCTAGAAGGATACTTGAATGTGACAGCATTTACTGCCAATTCTTTCTCCCCTCCCCCCCACCTTTCATTTTATATTCTTCTCTCTTAAGGTTGACCCTTAACTGTTTGACATTTTGAGACTATCGAACTTAATCTGTGTGATCATCCTTTTCAGCATCTCAGATGCAGCCAGGCTTGTGGAGAGCAAACACAAGCCTTTGTCAAAGATAAGACACATGGACACAGTCTGTGGTCTCACTTTCTTGTCTGCAGAGGAGATTTTTTTTCTTTTGAGAATCTACAAATTAAAAAAAAAGTCAGCTCCCAATAACTTTTCCCCCTTTCTTGATGGGAATGTGGGAATGAGGCACTAATTCTCCTGTCAGGAACAGCAAAGGCAGGTCTTAGTTTCTCATGGTCAATGAATTTATGTACATGTTTATTTTACTTCAGGCAAAGGATGTCAACATAGCTGGTTTCTGTAATAGTTAATCAATGTCCAGTTTTGAAGGTCTTAAGATATTCTAGTAGTTCGTGGGGTTGCAGTGACATTAGCTACATGCATGAGTATGCTCTTGGATGTGGAAATTGCCCACTGTGTTTTCTAAAACGGATCCCACGTGGGCCTGTGGAAGTATTTCAGAGAGGGACCTTTGCTGACAAAGCCAGATGTGAGCACCATTCCAGTGGACAAGCAGCTCCCATGACATTTCTAAATTGCTTTATGCCAGTGCTCCTGGGGGTCTGGGAGAAAGCTAAAAACTGGCTCTTGACCTTTTGGGGTAACTGAAAAGTGATGAGCTTGCATGAAGTGAAAGAGAAGCAATACAAGGCAGTGTAAGGTGGTATCACCCACACAGTAGGTGCTGGAGGAGCTCAAAGAGAAACACTAGGCGCTAGGGTGGTCAGGCAAAGCTGCTTGGGGAAGATGGACATGAACTTCAACTTGAAGGATGTGGGAGGGCAGAGAAGAAAAGGGAGGACACTGCAGATCTGAGGAGGACCTCAGCCAGGGCGGGCTGTGTGGGGATGAGCCTGCCAATAGCCAGGCGGGGAGCAGACCGAGAGGACCCTGAAAGGCAGAAAAGTGCAAAACCAAACAGGAAATAGAAGCTGCGTGTTTCTGAATGGGGTAAGTGATGTTTCAAGAAGAGCTCTTGTGGTTTAGCGGAATCACTTTATGACCCAGAATTTCGCTGCAGTTCAACAATTTAGCAGTGACCTTGCTGAGCTTTGAGGAGCTGTGATTTGGCTCAGAGCTGCATGCATCTTCCTCTTAGACTTTATTTCCTGACTTTCTGTAGCCCTTCCCTATGTCCAGACTTCAGCCAATCAGGAAGGATGTGGCCTTGTGTTGGAGCAGGTGTCTAAGGGCTGGCCCAGGTGCTAACCTTTGGGTTGTTGGATCACAGTAAGTGTGGGTGGCTCTAGGAGGAAGTTTGGGAAAGGGTCATCAGAGAACTGTTTTTCATTAGGCTTTTAATAAACCTAACTGTGAGGGGCATATGTACGTATTTTAACAGCTAGTACAGCTTTACTGGAAAAGACTGGACACTTCTCATTGACATTTAGTTCTTGGTGCTATGTTTGCCTCAATTTATAACAAAGTAGACTGTGGAGAGGCTAAATGATCTATTCTAAATCATACCACAAGGAAGAAAAATCATCATGGTTCTATATTAGATTTATCCTTTGGTCACTAGCTCCTGTTGTTATCTTGGTAAAAAATTTTCTGAATTTCCATGCCTTTTCAGAAAAAGGTTGAATGGGGGAGGGGAACAGAGCTGGAAAGAAAAAAATATTACAGAACAATATTGTAATTAAACATTCTCAATCCACAACTAATTGCAAAACAGAAAGCAGATAACTCCAGGTCTGCTGGGAAGCCAAGCCCGGGGCAGGGGGCAGGAGCAAGGGGTTTGTCCTGATGAAGATCTATCCCAGCAGCTTCTTGCTGAATGGATGAGTGAACACTGAATGGGTGGGGGGAGAAAGGGCAAGGGGTGGGGGGAGTCCAGAGACCAAGTTCTAGCTCTAGCTCTGCTACCAGGCAGCTGTGGAACCAGGGGAAAATCTACCTTTCTGGAACTTATTTCCTTGGGGATAATTATTCCCCAAGTGGGGATAATGACTTTTGCACTCCCCAGGGGGTTGAGGGATCAGATGAGATGGTGCTGTGTGTCCTTGAGAGCACTGAAACTTCAGGCAAAGAGAAGATTCTTTGCGTCCTTCTGTTCTAGGTTGCATTGTGACTCTTTTTCCTGATGATCAGTCCAGGTGATATTCAGCCAGTGGAACTGGTTGTTTTCTTTCAAGTGTATCTTTTCTTCTCTGCAAAAGCAGTTGAAGTGGGTGTCTGTTCTCTGTCCTAGCTCTGTTTCCTATTGAGGTCAGTGGGCCTTTGGGGGGAAGGGGAGCTCCTGGGGTGTCTCCAAGACCCCTGGGCTCCACAGTCCGTGGGGGCTTCTTAGGCAGGTGTCTGTGGTGCCATCCTGTGAGCTGGTGCTCCCTGGGGTCTTGGTTGCGTGGAGACTTGGAAAAACAGGCTGTTGACCACAAGAGGCTTGAGGCATCTGATCAATAGCTAGGAACCTCGATTTCTTGTAGCCAAATGGTCTCTGGTAACCTGAACAAGCCAGGATCGTTCAGAGCTGGGTATTAGCAGGGGCCTCCCACTCAGGTTGAGTCACGGAGCAGTCAGAACGTCCTCCTGTCTGAGGGCTAGATGTGACCTAGGGTCAGGATTGCTCTGACTTCAGTTTCCTTTACTTTCCTAATCATTTCCTGGCAGTCCTCTCCCTGACATGAGAAATACTGGCCTCTGTTTATGGAACTTAATGGGCCAACTTAGGTCTTGGGGTCCTAATGCTCTCTGCAGAGGGAAATCACGTTGGTGACACCCAACCAAGAACCTTTGTGAACGCCAAGCAAATGGTAGAGGAACTTGGATATGGAACTGGAACATCCAAGTTCAAGTTCTGGCTGCAACACTCTGTACCTATGATGTTGGACAAACCACTCAAAACTTCATGAGCTAATAGTTTCCCCATCTTAGAATGGGAATGATAATCCTTGACCCTTGAATGGGATACTGGGTGTTTGAGGAAGTACTTTCAAATCAAGTCATCAAGAATGGTACAAGGTGTCAGGTGTTCTTTTCCTTACTGCAACCTGAGGGGCACGTTTGGGGAAAGCAATATCCCAAAAGTTGTGACACTTTTGGGATGTTGCCAGAGTCCCTGGTATATGACTGGGTCAGCTTGGCTGTACCACAAAGCTCTGGGAATTTCTCTCTGCTGGATGGCAAGTGCTTCCTTGGGGTGACAGAAGGAAGTAGGTTAAGCAGTGTGGCTTTTAGACACACCTAGGGGTTATTCATGTTGCCAGGCCAAGGGCTGGGGCAGATTTCCCTTTGCAGGCCGGTCTGACTGGTGTGCAGATATTTCTTTCAGGGCTAGCATGATAGAGTAGTGGTGAGAACACGCATGGACACTCTGCGGTGTGTGTGCTGTCTGTGCTCCAGTCTAGAGGTAGCCGACGCCGGCTTTGCCCCTTTGCCCTGCTACCATTTCCAGAAAAGGTAAAATTGTTCTCCCAGAAAGTGCCAGAGAGGTGCTGTCTCCTGGCTTGGTTGTCTCAACTGGCATCTTTTTTAGACCTAAGTTGGGGCCAAAATCTACTCTGCCATGTCCCCTTTCCTTTTTGTGTTCAAAGGAATATAAAAGCCATGTTTGAGGCCTGTTAACACTCATTCATCGTGGACCATTTGGCAAGAGTTTTCATCCCAGAATGACTTCCTGCCTAGGGGGGAGAGGGCCTCCCAGGGCAGTGGGTTTTCTTCCTTGTTATGCTCTTGTCTTGTTGGGGGACCTGGGCTAAACCACGCGTCCTTCCTGTTACCAGTATCTTCAGCCTTAAAAGATGTCCTTTTAATTTTAAAAGAAAAACCAAACAAAATCCCCAAACCACTAATTTTTCAAAACAGAAAAAAAATGTGCCTTTTGAAAAGAGGAAATTGCTTTTTATTAGGTGTAAAAACCAACAAAAAAGCTCCCAACATGTCCAAAGACCCGGGAGTTGCCGTGAACCGTTGACCCCATTCCGTTAGGTTGGAAACAGCCTCCCCAAACCCGCCATCCAAACAAAACAGTGAGCTTGACTTGTGCCACAGAACAGCCTTTCCCTTACATGGAGAGATGTTTTTACATTCTCTGGAGGGTGCCAACATAGCCTTGGTACATGTCTTTTGTAAGGGACATTCATCTGTAGATTCAAACATAGGAGTGACCTTGAAGGTCAGTAGTGGAATCACATTTGAGAAATGAGGGAAACTGCAGCTCAGAAATGGAGTCATTTGCCCAAGTCACGTGCGGGTCTGTGGAAGACCGGGGGCTGGAACCTCATCCTTCAGAACGATACTCTTTCCACCAAGTCCCTGGAGACTTGAGAAGAACATTCCTGGTGGCTGTTATAGTCACTGCTCACCAAAAGTTCCATGTACTCCCTGACATTCCCTAGTGGTAAGGTCAGGGATGGGTGACCAGGCCTGGCCAATGGCATCCCGGCAGAAGGGAACAAGAAGTAAACCTTCATGTTAAGCCACTGAGATTTTGGAGGTATTTTTGTTAGTGCAGCATAACCTGACTTATCCATGTCTATACAGAAACCGATTTTGCAAGGCCATCCCAGAAAAGCTGACTTTCAGGAGGTAGCACAATGTCTCGCCCAAGGGGTGGGATGTCTCCTATTGAATAGTGGGCAGGACAGTGTAGCAGTTTTGAGATAAACTTTGCTTTCCATAAGCTTGGGAGTCTGGCTGCTAAGGTGTTTATCTCACATATACCACTTATTAGCTATGATTTTGAGCCATTGACTTAACCACTTGGGCCTCAGTTTTGCATCTATAAAGTGGAAATACCAATGGTGACTATCACTGACTTGCAGGGAGGATTAGATGGACTAACGTGGAAAGCCCTTATCACAGTGCCCTGTGCAGAGCAAGCTTTCAGCATATGTTAGCACGTGTTTACTGCACCTACACACTCTACAAAAAGGCGGCATGCCAGGCTTCTCAGATGCTTTAGGAATGAATTGATCTGAATTCTGCCTTCAAGGTACTTGTCATGTGTTATAAGGCAGTAGCCCAGCAGCTAGATACATACCCATGTAAGACAAACCCCAATTTGCAGGTACTAAATATGGCACCATATTTGGAGGAACTGCATCAGGGAGCCCCAAGTTTCAACCTCTTTATGTGACAGAGAGGTGCTGTTAAGCTCCTGGAATTCCAGGGTGGTGTTGGAGTATGCCTCACAGAGGAACAAATTCAATTTTGGTACTTACCAGTCTTTTTCTAAGAGCAAATATTTGTATTTGGACTTAGATTATGTGATGGCCAATGTGAGTAGAAGATTCCAACATACCTAAGGGCCATGGTTGAAATTAATGAGTACTCTTCTTTAGGCGGGGGGGAATCTTACAAGGGAAAAATAATAAAACACTACATAAAACTCTGGTTCCAAGTAAATGGATCACATATCCTGGCTCTACTGAATGCCTAGAGAAACATTTATTTATTGGAAAACATCAACTACTACTGTGAGGCTGATACTGGTCTGAGGGGGAGAGGGGACAGGGATGCAGGGCTTAGGACTGCCGGGTCTGTGTATCTAGCATGTCATCTGGAACAGCATGTACTAGATCTTGTAGCACTGTCCCTGGCTCCACACACCCATCAGAATGACTCGTAGGAATTTTTACTTTTGACTTTATTTTTTATACACTGAAAAGAAAGGAAAAAACAAAACGTCATCAGAGATGCCCAGGCCCTTAATTTCTGGGATCAGGATTGTGACTGTCAGTGCACTTTCCTTTGTTTCTGTTAAGTTCT
>NW_012154062.1:5540981-5548021 GCF_000956105.1 Propithecus coquereli
AAAAAAAAATAGTGCTTTCTACTTTTCAGAACACTTTCATGGTGTCATTTGATTTTTTCCAAGTATCTCTGTGGGGTGCGCTGAATCGACGTTTCAATTCTGATTTTTCTAGACGAAGGAAGTGCAGCAAGGAGAGCCTCAGGAACAGAGGAAATCAATTGCAAAGGTGGGACCCAAACCTAATGCAATGTCCCCAAGTGGTATCAGGGAACAAATAGCTCTGTGTAGAACCTCAGGGGGGACATGAGATTGACTTTTTATCTACCACTAAATAGGGGTGTGATCTTCAACGGATCTCACTAAATCTGTGAACCTCAGTTCTCCTCACTTGCATAATGATGGGGCTGGATGAATGCTCTCTAAAATTCCAACCCCCCCATGGTCCTTTCCATGCGTCCTATGACATGATTGCATCAGGGTACACGTGTAGGAATTGGGGGCACCTCCCAGGGGGAGGGAAAGGCTCGTTATCATGCGTGCACTTGTTTGGGGCCTGCCTCCTCTGTCCTTGCAAGGTGTGCTTCGCCTCAGAGCGGTGCCCCGCATCTGACACAAGGCAATGCTCAACAGCAAAGGGGAGCAATGCCTTTGCATCTTGTCTGAGTATGACACACCTGAATGCCGGAGCTGGGTGGCCGAAAGGTGCCACCAGGAGCAGGTGCTCTTTAAAAAGAATTGACTTGGCTCAGAGACCAAAACCCAAAAAGAACCTGTGTTCACCAGAAGGAAATTCAGAATAAAAACAAGACTCACCACCACCCTCTTCCCAGAGGGGAAGCAAACATTGAGGGACTTATTTATTTTTTTCCCTTAATAAATGCTAACATTTATCTTGTTGGCAGAGGTTTATCCTTCTCTGGATCTCCTTGAGCCTTTGGAAAATATTGAGATAGGACAATAAAGGACACAGCCCTCGGTAGATAAGTGGCTGTTTTTTAATAAAGAACTCCTGTCAAGTAAAATGGCTTAATGAAAGTAGCACCAAAGGGTCCAAAAGGAAGGTTTTGCCTTTTGTTTTGGATGGCACGCTGGAGTCTTCAGGGGTGGGGCTTGTGAGAGGCAGAGACCCTGAATGAAAGGACCCTCGGCCTTGGCAATCCTGGCTCATGTTTCCATGTGCTATTTATGGCCCCATAGCTGGGTGAACTGGGACACATCACTTCTCCTCTCCAAGCCTCAGCTTCCAAGTGAAGGGATTGGAGAGAAATCTTTAATCCCAATGTGGCCACTTGAAGTTGCTGCTGGTTTTTGGCAGATATTCCTTCCAGAGATTGGTCTCTTGGGTAAGCTTAACACCTGTCAGAACAGCCTTCCCAAGAGAGTCCAGGTAATTCTTTCTGGACAACTCTGAAAAATGGGGTGAATTCTCCTTCACCTCTGACAATTGAGTAAGTCCTTTCTTGCAACAGGGAGTGGCTGAAATCTGTGGTTCTCAGACACCCATGAGAGCTTCAGAAGCATCAGAATCACCCCATTCATGGTTATACCGAACAAAACTGACGCCTGGGTCTGTACCCTCATCCCATGGAACCTCTGGGGGTGGTCTCTGAAATCTCTGTAATTGATCAAATTCCTGCCAGTTTAATCTCTTGGGTTCTCTTCTGGCACTTTGAGAATAAGGACGTTATTAGCAGAACTCCTGTCCTTGAGGTGAGGGGGGTTAGCCAGACGCCTGACCTATCACACAGACTTGAGCCACACTGCTGCTCCCTGCAGGTTGACTTTACTGTATTCGTGCTCACTCCCTCGGCCTCTGTGCTCTTGCTTTCCTCCCCACCTCTTGGCCCTTCTAAATTCACCTGTTCTTTGCAGCTAGGTTCAAATCCCTCTTCTATGACACTGTCCCTACCTGTTCATGCAGGCAAAATTTGTCCCTTCCACCCACATCCATCATGCAGTGACTCACACTGTCTCATGTTGTGCCTTGGTGAGCTCAGGCTTGTAAGTCTTGGCCTTCTGGGGCGTGAGCTCCTTCCTACAGGGCAGGTGGCTGGGGACAAGCCTTCCTCTTGTATCCTCCCTGGTGTTGAGCACGGTGCCCATCAGAGGAGCATCCTGGGGTGGGAGCAGGGCATGCTCTCCGTCTGCTGATCCTGCTTCAGGACCAGGTGTCAGAGTTGTAGGGAGGCTGTTGGGGTGGGAGGGTGGCAGGTGGAGACAGCTAGGGAGGTGAGCCACATGCCATCAGTGCCTGGAGGAGAGCCTCAGTGGGCATGCATTTCCTTTTTGGCAACCTGAGGTTGTGCCCTTCTCATACACACTCCTCATAGCCTCATGATGACCGTCTTCCCCTATGAGCATGATGTCGATGTCAATTGCAATTTGATTTCCCATCAACTAAAAAATGGTGAGAGTGTGATCCTCCATACTGTCGTTTGCCGTTTGGCACATGATTAAGTACATCGGTTCTATGTCTGTCTAGATCTGCATTGTCATATAGAGTAGCTGCTAGCAACAAGTGATTTAAATTTAAGTAAAATTAGAGTTTAAAAATCCGGCTTTTCAGTTGCACCAATCACATCTCAAGTGCTCAGTGGCCACCCTAATGTGCAGTGCAGTTAGAGAATGTTGCAATCATTGCAGGAGGTTCCATTGGGTGGCACCAGTTTAGATGGTTTGGGTTCAAATCGCCCCCCCCCCATTCTGGGTGATGTTGGATCATTTAGTTTTTTGGTCTGTTTCCTTGTTTATAAAATGGAGACAATAATAGCACCTACCTGGCAAAACTGTTGAAGTTCAAATAAGATAATCCAAGTAAGGTGAATACCAGAACACAGTGAGAACTCAAGGTTAGCTGTAACAATATAGGCTATGTTACTGGCCCCGTTGGATCTGAATCCCATCTTCCCACCACAAAGAACAGCTCTGGCACCAAACACAAGGTGGCCTTCCAACAGATGCTTGTTTAGTGTATGAGCTGGATTGAAAGGGACTTAGGAGTCACTTGACACGGGAAGCCCTGTTGGGTCAGGGCTGAGTTTTTCTCTGCGTACGTGCAGCGAGTTGGATCTGCCTGTGAACCAGAGGACATTTCATGCTTTTACCTTTTCTGAAAGGACAGAGATTTCCCTGATTGTGGGCTGTCAGCCAAGGGTGAGCACGTAATGACCCTCTCTGGTGTTCTCTCTCTCTCTCTCTTTTTTTCCCACACTGAAAGCGTATTCCCTCTTAAGAGGAAGTTTGTTTTCTGTGTCCTGGAAATGTCAGGCTCCCCAGAGGGCGGGAGGGTGGATCTGTCTCAGTCAAATGTCTCTTCCTCTGATGCAGTGGGTGACCCCCCTGCTTTCTTAAATGACATCAGCTGAGCCGTAATCAAAGTACTCACGCCTGACTCACCGCGGGCTGGGGAGAATGGACTTCCAGCGTAGCAGGGTGGGGGTGAGGTGGAGGAAATGACCCTTGGCATGTGAATGACTTCTTGACTTTTGACTCAGACAGCTTCAATTGTGGTCAGGCCTCGGCATTGCTGTGCTTTCTCTGAGCATCTGTTTGTTACCTTGAAGCTTCTTGACTTAATTCTTTGCCAGTTTACAGCAAACCTGAGCACTGTAAGCCACCCTGGGCTTCACAGGACCCTGCAGAAGGACTTAGGAGGGACCGGGTTGCATCAGGAGGGAGCTGGAATACTTTGCCAAATGTGCCCACATGCTGGTCTCTGAACTGTAAATTCCCATCAACGTATAGGAGCTGGAGCGCATGCACTGATGTATTTCAGCATTTGGTGATGATTTGGGGTGGGGAGAGAAGGCAGTGTTTGAGGTTTTGGGAGCCAACCAATGTAGCATTCTGGAACTAACCTTGAATTGCTCTCAGAAGCAGAGAGATGTCAGCTGTTTCCCAGCCTCTCAGCCATCTCGTCTCCCTTGTAATTATAACTCATTGTTCCACTGACTTCCTTTTCCATTGGACAGTGTCTCAAGGGTGGACCTGTCTCAGGGCAGGGCTTCCAGAAGCAGTCTTAGCCAGGGCTCCAACATGTGCGCTGGGATGCTGGGATTTTCCCAGAGCTCCTTAAAGTCTGACAGACAAGTTGTCGGAGAGCCAACCCCAGCCTAGCAAAAGTGAGAATTCATTTACCATCGGGGCTGTTTCCTCCTGAAACAACTGATACAGCCCATCACCTCATCCATCATCTGCACCTCTGCAACTCGGCACTCAAAGATTATTTTCCTCCCGCTGCCTAGTGCACAGTGGGATGGACCTTTCTACTCTTTCTTTCTAGACATTGACTTTCGTGGATAACTTGTAAATTTGCTGGAACTTTGAAATTATGTAAAAATAACAGTCATGTGGGAACTTTCACGTACCCTGCTTTGCCAGATCCACCAACTGTTGACAATTGCCTTCATTTGCTGTTTTTCCCCAATTTTAAAAACTGGTCAAATATACATACAATTTGCCATCTTAACCATTTTTAAGTCTATAGTTTAGTAACATTTGTAATGTTGAACCATCACCGCCATTCATGACGCTTTTCATTTTGTAAAACTGAAATTCTGCACCCATTACGCAATAACTACCCATTTTCCCCACACCTCAGCCCCTGGCAACCACCATTCTACTTTCTGTCCCTATGATTTTTGGCTACTCTAACCCTCACTTGCTATGTTGCTTTGGCATTTCTGTTTTGCTGTCTCTCACTCCCTCTTTCTCTGTAGATAAATACGTTTGTTTTCGGAACCATTCAGAGTAAATCGGAGACACTGTGCCTTTTTACTCCTAACTACTTCAATTTGTGTTGCCTAAGAATAAGGATATTCTCTTACATAACCATAGTGTGGTTACTAGAGACTGAGTTTTACATGGAGGCAATAACATGGAGACTGCATCAAGCTTTTGAAAAGTTCTTTTTACCTTTTTTGAAGAGCATGTTATTGCAAAAGCAAAAACAAAAACCCCACACGTATGAAGGGCTCACTGTGTATCCAGCATCATGCTTGGAGTTGTGCCTAAGATGAGGAGAATATGAGAAATAGTTCGTTTTCCAGCTGTGGAAATAAGATAAAAACACATAAAAAGTTAAAAATCAATGAAAGATTTAAAAAGTGTGTGAATTGGTCAAATCCGGGTTCCTTGGGAAAAATAATTTGAAATGTACTTGCAACAACCATCATAAATGATAAATTCAGTATTGAAATAGTTGCTCAGACTTTTAGGCTGTTAAATTCCTTGGCTAATTATAAAATCGTAGCAAGATTTTAAGTTAATTGGCAATAAAGGTTGAGTTTTTTGGCACTTCGGTCAAGTCAGGGTATGGAGCAAGAAATTACTCTTTGTTTTATTAGACAAAGCCTTTGATTCCAAAAGCACAGGAACCTTGAGCTAAAATTCATCTGTAGTCTGAGTCTAAAGGATAAGTGAAAAGTTAATGCGTCCTGTTCATTTTGTACCCCACTCCTCCCAAGCACGGTGCCAGGCATGTGCTAGATGCATGATACTGTTTGAGGAAAAGCAATGGACCATATTTGAGGCCAGAGACATGGAGCCTGAATGTATATCTTGGGGTGCAAGAGTTTTGTATTATCTTCATCTTCATCCCCAGAAGAAAAGGTTCAGTGAAACTCTATATATCCCTTTGTTTTTCTCGTTTGTTCTTGAGCCTTCTCCCTTGTTTGGTGAGAATGCAAAGAAGAGACAGTATCTGGAACATGGTGTGTGCTTACCCTGGGCTTGGCCCATATGCTGAGTGGATCAGTCCTCCTGAAGAACTGAGAATGTATTATATGAAGCTAAGGATGATCCAAGATAGGGAGTGGTTGTGGTGCACATTCAAAAACAAGACAACTGGCAGAAGTATGCTGAAGAAATACAAGGGGAGACACAGAAGGGGAATCCTGAAATGTCAATTAGAATTTCAAGGATAGTCAAGGGACTGAGGGTCTAAAGAGTGAAAGAACCTCAGAGTGAGTCTGAGTATGTAAGATGGGGCACAGCCTGTGCCTTTCGTGTATTCACAGTGGGGCTGCATGGGTAGGCTTGAGCCACTTTGGGTACAGAACGGAGTGGACACATAGTAGAACTTGATAAATGTCCCCTGAAACACAAGACAGTGACCCAGTACCTTATTTACATCATTATCCACCAAAGAACCTCTGAAATGAAGATGCGGATGTCATCATTTGCAAGGATTAGTAAGACACCCCCCAAGCCCTCATATGTGTACAGGGTTTACTATAGACTGGGTAAAACAGCTATTTCTGCCTTGAATTCACAAACTTGGAATCCTAAAGGTCACAGACATGAAATGTGAGGATGCTATCCCACATGGTGGGTATCAGCTGCTGACCTTGTGTTTTTATTCCTTACTACTTGTGGTCACTTTACCCCAAATGGGTCCTGTCTCCTCACTTCTTTGAGCGCTTCTTGTCATCTTGTCCTCCACCCATTCTCTGCCACTCACTCCCCTAGTTACGTTCACAACCTTGTCACCAATAACTACGCCTCCAGAGTCTCAATCTCATGTCTGCCTCTCTCTGACCAACACCTCTGCCCTTCTACTTCACTCCTAGAAGCCCCAGACCAATCTTTTTGTCCCACCAGACCATCAATCCATTGGTCCTACCATGTTTCCCCTGCCCTTCATCTTCTTGCTATCTTGTTTGCCTCTTCACCTCTACTAAACTCCATGTTGAATTATCATAACCCTTTCATATACCTTTGATTCCCTTTCCATTTCTCTCTCTCATCATATTCATGTCGACAAACTGCATCCTTGACTAAATCCAACTCTCAGCACCTGTATCTGTGCTTGGAGCAAGGTGGCTGGAGGAAAAGATATAATTACACTGGTTAGTCTCACTTTAAAATCATGACCTTGAATCTAAAGTGAAATTCTGAATGCTGAGGAGCTCTTCATCCCTGGTCAATTCACTCTTGCTCTTCTAGAGTTGCTTCACAATCTGTCACAAATAGTCTTATTCAACACATACCCTCCCACACACCTTATTTTTTAATTTAATCAAAGTAAAACATGGACATAGTTTAAAAAGTCAACAGATAATGTTAAGTATGTAACGAACAAACAGTGGTATAGTGCCTTT
>NW_012154062.1:5549791-5559932 GCF_000956105.1 Propithecus coquereli
CAAAAAATAAGTAGATTTTTAAGAACACAATACATTATTATTAGCTATAGTCACCATATTGTATCAAGAACTTTCTTTTACATTTTGAATGTTTTCTCTTTGGTAGTGTCATGTTCTTCTTCCATGGACTTTTCTCATTTGTTTTTAATTTTTGGAGGATATCATAAAATACTGCTATTAATCCTGGTCATGACATGCAAACATGCAAAAATCAATTTGTTAACACCTGAATTCCTATGTCCCTTGAGAATTTAATGCATGAGATGTAACTTAAACATTTGTTCTCATGACTAACTCCAGGGAAATATTTAACAACTCCTGCCCTGAGTCTTAAAACTGGAATTGTCTTTATTTTATCTTAAAATTTTTTTGCCCAGGCTAGTTTCTAACTCCTGGCCTCAAGCAATCCTCCCACTTAGACCTCCCAAAATGCTGGGATTACAGGCCTGAGCCACCGTGCCTGACCTGAATTGTCTTTAAGCGCTGAGAAAATTTGTGAGTTGTGTCACTAAGGACATGAGAGGACACTGCTTAGGTGAGTGGGGAGATATGAGAAGTGGCAGCATTTACGTAAATGTCAAAAATATTTTAAATTAACTTGTCAGATCCTTTTCTCAGCATGAATGCAATAGGTCTTTGCATAATGAAATATCATTTTCAAATAGTACCCCGTATCCATTTCTTGCTTCTTTTGGTTTTAATTGTGGTTTCAGAGTTATTCATGAATTAGCATAATATTTGTGACAGTTGCTCATGACAGCTGACGAACATTTTGCAATTTTAAACAGAAATACTCTTAATTTTGTATATGTGTGGCTCCAGACGTAATATTATGAAATGTGATACCAATTATTCATTGGCAACTAGGTGGACATTGAATTGGGAATAAGTTTATTTTTATAAAATATGTAGTAACACATAAATAAAATTCAGCTTTAGTTAAATAATTTTGATTTAAACTTATAAACAGTAATTTAAAATTTTTGTCTTAATTTTAATCATTTTGCATACCTTGGAAGAAATAACTTTTTGAAGCATGTGTTATGAACAGACTTTATTTTTGAAATTTATATTTGTTGAAAATATTATAATTTTTATAAACTTTGATACAATTGCTTTATTTTAAAACTCATTACTGTCAGAATCTAAAACGTGAAAAATCTCAATTATAACAGTGATTTTTGCTGAAATGAAGGCAAGGAAAAGAAAATTTGTGGAATAAATAAAAACTACGAACCATGTGTGACTTTATTACTGATCTAAACATTGCTAGCCCAGCAACAGAACACCGGACAAGGGCAATATATAGTTGTTGTTGATATTTTTCTGACTTTCAGTCACTTTACATACTTTTCAATTTTATTGCGAGGCTATACTCACGAAGGTGTAAGAGGAGACAGCATATTTTATTTAACAGTTTGTTAGCTTGATTTATGACTTTTAAATATTTAAACATACGCTGCGTGGGCCTCTATGCATACTCCTGCCCTAGGAGATGTAGAGTCCTGGTTGTTCTTTTTAGGTTTAGGCCCTAGAATTGAAGGCTGTTGAGATGATTACCTGAGCCCTTCACTATTTTCCTATCTTCCCCTGTCACCCACCGCTCCTCTAAATTGGAATAGGGAGGCAGAGGTTACAGAGGGGTAACATATAGTTTATGTTCTAACACTCTATTGTTGAGGTGGAGAGTAATAAGACATTCTTTATGTAATCAAGTGCTTCCAGTGAGATGAAATATCCTAGTGTCTTTGAGAAAGGGACCCATAAAAGTTACTAGCTCCTTGAGGGTAGAACCTATGTAGAATTAATCTTTTTCTTTAGCAGTGTCTAGGAGAGTACCTTGCAAATCAGGGAGTGTTTTTGGAAAGAGTGAAACTTGGCAAGGCCCTGGAGGATGAGTAGGATTTACACAGATGGAGGGTTAGAAGCTTCTGGGCTGGGAATGCAATTGTGAGCAAGGTACAGAGGTGTACATATGTGCACGTATGTGTATGTGTGCATGTAAAGTGCAACCAGGGGTGGGGGACAGAGGGAGAGGGATTAATTTTTAGCATGGGTGTGCTGCAGAAAGTGAGGAATAAGGTGGGATAAAATAGGGCCCCAACTGATGCAAGACTGTAGAAGAAAACATTATTCTCAGGTTACATTAGGAATCTGTGAAACAGAGGATGGTGCTGCTATTGGAAAAAGGTGGTTTAATGGGTAATTGTGAGTTCTTGTAATTACTTCCAATCAAGCAAAACAAAGGGGAATGATGAAGACCATGCCCACTTGTAAGAAATTTGAGTTTCAATATCTGGAAAGCTCCAGAGTAAGCAGGAAGCAAAGCACATTACCTACCTTAAACCCCAAGCTATTTTCCTAAAGACATTTTTAAGAGCCAATTTTTTGAGCGTCTTTGCTTAACTATAAAGAAAGCAAAGTGAAGCAGGAAGGGTGAGGGCCAGGAAAATTTGAGATGATTTTTCCCTTGTTACATAATGAAACTTAACAACAACAAAAAAAAAGCAGATAAGAGCATCAGTCAATCAGTTTCTTTGATTTTGGGCCAAGTTGAAATGTCCTCTGTTCTGTTTGCTCATTTCTAAAGAGCTTAGTGTTAAACTCTAATCCATTTAAGTTTTCCTTTTGGAAGGACGTTTGTGTTCATAAGAAAATGCAACACCTCTCAAAGAAAATCTTATGAGATTGAGAAGATAAGCAGTTTTTATTAAAATGAATACAGAAAATAAAAAAACTGGGGCAAATTTATCTCCATTGTACTGTCCTAGCCCTCAGAAAGGGCACTGGAGAATCTTTAGGGGGAAGAGCTGGTCCAAAACCCTTTGTTCAAAATACAGTGATCGTAGCTTAGGAATTACTCTGTAAATGAAAATCATTAGGATAAAATAGTTCCATTGTTCGCCATGTTATCAATTGGCTCTGTGACTTTGGGACACTCATGTCACCTTCTTGTGACTCCATTGTCATTACTCGAGAGCTGAAAGAATTAGGTGATCTCAAAAGTACACTTTAGGAGCAAGAAACAGGGCCAGAGGAAGGTGGGAAGGGGTCGTCAAGGTAAAGTGTGTTCATTGATTCTGGGGTGTCCTTTTAAGCCTCGTCAGCTGACAGAGCAAGACACATGTATGTGTGTGTGCTAACCTGTTACATACACATACCTATAAATATTTCTGATTATAACTATGCGTATCTCTAGCAAGCTAAATGTAACTTGATACTGGTATCTCCAACTCCAGTCCATGTCAAGGGATCATTCTAGCCTCCTCCCACTGCTCATTTGTGATCTGTCACCCCAACAGTGAGACTCTGGCTCCCACCATCTGAGATCCATTTATTTACTTGTTCAATTCTACTGTACGTGTCTAGTGGTATCAAAATTGTTAACCCATACCCCATGAGAAACAACTATCAACTAGAGGACAGTGCCTATGTTCATTGTTTTTTGCCTTTGATCTTGCAGACGCCACCTGCTTCCAGGTCTGTTAGCCTGCTCTCCCCATACCCTTCAGTGAGGTGGTTTCCTATGTAATACAGTTAGATTGTTTTGTCACATTCTGCATTTCATCTTGGTATCCTCCAACTTCCTAAATGACTTTTAAAAAATAGGCATGCATTAAGGTTCACTCTTTGTGCCATGAAGTTCTGTGGGTTTTAACAACTGCATGGTGTTGTGTAGTCACCATTATAGTATCATAAAGAAGAATTTTGCTACCCTAAAAAATCTTCTGTGCTTTACCTATTCATCCGCCTGAACCCTGGTAAAAACTGGCATTCTTACCATTTTTATAGTTTTGGCTTCTATGGAATATCATACAGTTGGAATCATATATAGCATGTAGCCTTTTCAGACTGGCTGTTTCCACTTAGCAGTATGCATTTGAGATACCTCCATGTCTTTTGCACCATGCTAGTTCTTTTTAAAGAAATAACCAAATAATCTGTTGCATGAATGTGCCAGTTCATCCATTCAGCTAGTGAAGCACATCTTAGTTGCTTCCAGTTTTGGGCAATTGTGAGTAAAGCTACTATGAACATTTCACTTGCAGTGTTTTTATGTGCGGGCATAAGTTTTCAAATCAGTTTGATAAATACCTAGGAGCATGATTGCTGAGATACAGGTAGGAAACTGCCAAGCTGTCTTCCAAAGTGGTTGTACTGTTTATCTTCCCAAAAATAAGATGAATATTACTTTTATCATTGACCAAGGAGATGTAAAATGAAAAGCTTTGGCTTTCCTGGAAAGTTTGTATTAAACAGTTCCTTCTTGTGCAGGGGAAGGATAAAAAGATGGTGTGGAGGTTAAAGATGTGAGTGTCTATGGAGACCAAGAAGGTAGTAAACTAAGAAAATAGGCTATAAATGAGAAAAACAGAATGGGTCTGTGACAAACCACAGCTGCTACTTGGCTACTGGGTCCAGTGCTTCTAAATATTTCAATTTCTTTCAAGAGAAGGCAGAAATTTGGATTTGTAGATGCTGTTCCACTTTATTTTTTTATTTCAGCATATTATGGGGGTACAGATGTTTAGGTTACGTATGTTGTCCTTGCCCCCCCAAGTCTGAGTTTCAAATATGTCCATCCTTTGGGTGGTGCGCATTGCACTCTTTGTGTATGCATATACCCATCCCCTCCTCCCCCCTCCCCCCCCGCCCAACATCCAATAGATGTTATTCTTATATGTGTACTTATGTGTTGATCAGTTAATACCAATTTGATGGTGAGTACATGGGGTGCTTGTCTTTCCATTCTTGGGATACCTCATTCAGTAGAATGTGTTCCAGCTCTATCCAGGAGTATACAAGAGGTGCTATATCCACTTTATTTTTAATAAACAATGGACTTTACATGTTAAAAATACAAAATCTGGTAAGTTTCACATATTTGTAAACCACTGAAACCAGACTGCAATCAAGGCAGCGAACATGTACATCACCCCATCCTCATTCCTCTCTGTAATCTGTTCCCTGCCCTACCTCCTAGGCAACCATAGATCTTTTTGTCACTACACATTAGTTAGCATTTTCTAGAGTTTTTTAAAAAATAAATAGAACCATACAGTCTGTACTTCTTTAATCTGACACCTTTTATCTAGCATAAATATTTTCGGATTTATCCATGTTATATGATCAATGGCTCATTCCTTTTTATAGCTGCGTAGTATTACATTGCATGGCTATACCATTAATATAATTTGTTTATCCATTCATCTATTGTTGTTCATTTGGGTTCTCTCCATCCTCCCCCCCTCCCCCAGATTTTGGCTATGACAAAGCTGATATGAGCATTTGTATGTTTCTGTATGGACAGTATTTTTAAAAATTTTCAGTTAATACTGTTAGAATGATTGGATCATGTCATCTGTAAGTTGAACTTTCCAAGAAACTGCCAAACTGTTTCCCAAAGTGATTGTACCATTTTACATTTCCACCAGCAGTGAAAGAGAGTTCTAATTCTTCCAAATCCTTACCAACACTTGGAATGGTCAGTCTTTAATTGTAGCTATTCTAGTGGATGTGTAGTGGCATATTTTTGTGGTTTTAATTTGCATTTCCCTAATCAATAATGATATTGAGCATCTTTTCCTCTTTTACTTGTCCTTCATAAATCTTTGAAGTGTCCAAGTATTTGCCCATTATTTTGAGTTTGAGTTTGCAGAGCTTTAAGAGTATATACACATTCTAGTTGCATTCTTTGTCGAATGTATACTTTGCAAATGTTTTCTTGCTATCTGTAGTTGCTATTTTAATTTTCTTAACAGGATTTTTTTTTGCAGAACAGATTGATTTGTGCCTGGGTCTGAATTTATAGAGGTGACTGACAACACAGAGGTCAATGCCATTGAGAGAGAAGCTTAATGCTACTGACAGTTTCCCTAAAAATGATAGGCATGGCATGCAGGGCCACAGTGGGCAGCATCAGTGCCAATCAGGCAGAAAGGAGGGAGGGAAAGGCACAGGTCACAGACTTCATAGGGGTTTCTATGGGAAAGGCAAGGTAGGGCGGGGTCAACAGCTTAGAATTAGCGTCAGTAGACTTTGGGGGATGGGAGTTGTCCCTAGTTGTCTGGGGCCTGGCCCTGGGTTGATTTAGGGCAGGGAAAATATTGACATGGTGTGTGAGAATTAGATAAAAGAAGTAGTTGGGGATATGGACTCTGGATTTTTTGGTTTGTATATGAAAGGTAGAGTCACTGACAAGTTGTTTACTTTCTCTGGGAATTACATAGCCCTGGGAGGGACAGTCTCTCCCCCAGCAGCAAGGCCCTCCTAAAGATGTCAAAACATTATAAAATATAGGCAATATAAAATAGGATTAATACAGAGATGTTTTTAAGTTAGACGAAGTCCAGTTTATCAGTTTTGTCTTTTACATAAAATCTTTTTGTCATCGTAGATGAGAAATCTTTGCCTAACCCAGTGTCACAAAGATGTTCTATGATTTTTATCTAGAAGTTTTATAGCTTTAGGTTTTACATTTTAAATCTATGATCCATCTTGATTTTACTTTTGTATATGCTTGAGATATGTATGGAAGTTCGTTTTTTCTGCATATGGATATATAATGATTCTAGCATGGTTTGTTGAAAAGGCTGTCCTTGCCTGACTTTCTTGACTTGCTTTGTACCTATGCCAAAATTTAATTGTCCGTATATTTGTGGAACTATTTCTTGACTTTCTCTTTCGCCTCATTGATCCTATTTGTCTATCTTTGCGTTAACACTGCACTGTTTTATTTGCTGTAGCCTTATATTAAGTGTTGACATCATTTAGTTTTTGTCTTCTGACTTTGTTCATAATTTTCAAATTGGTTCCTAGGGAAGATCATTAAAATCACTGAAGTGCTAGTCAGACTGATGAGGAAAAAATGAAGCAGACACAAAACTACCAATATCAGGTGTGGAAAGAGTTGATTCTACAGATAATAAATTTGACCACTTAGAGGAAATGATTGTATTTCTTGAAAGACACAAACTATCAATGCTCACTCAAGAAATAGCCTGAAGAGCACCACATCTCACAGAGAAATTTAATTTGTAGTCAAATACTTTCTCAAAAAGTCCAGGGTGTTGTTTTGGCTGTTCTATTCTAGGTCCTTTGTGTTGCTGTATGAATGTTTGAGTCAGTTTATCAATTTCATCGAAAACCTGCTAGAATTTTGATCGAAGTTTCATTGAATCTATAGAGAATTTAAGGTGAATTCATAGCCTAACAATATTGAGTACTGTGACCCCTAGGCAAGGTACAGCTCTCCATTGATTTAGATCTTCTCTCATCACTATTCTGTAGTTTTTAGTGGACAGTCCTTGCATATCTTTTGTCAGCTATTTCTGAAGTATTTTCATAATTTTTATGCCATTGTGAAAGGTATTTACACTTTTCTATTTCCAATTATTCCTTACTATTATATGGAAGTAGAATTGATTTTCATGTATCAATTTTGTATCCCAAAACCTCACTAAACTCTATTAGTTCTAGTCACTCTTTTGTAGACATCATATTTTCTACATATGATTTTGTCTGTAAACAAAGACAGTCTTGCCTTTTTCCTTTCCAATCTGAATGCCTTTTGTCTTGCCTGCTCAAACTGCCTGGAACCTTCTTCGCAGTGTTGAATAGACGTGAGAGTGGAATTCTTTGCCTTGTTCTTGATCTTTAGGTGTTAAAGTATCCAGTCTTTCACCATTAAGTATGTTAGCTATAGGCATTTCCATAGATGCCCCTTATCAGGTTTCTTCTAATCGTAGTAATTTTTGTGATTTTTTTTTCCACCAGGAATTGATGTTGAATTTTGACAAACGTTTTTTTCTGTGTCTGTTGAGATCATCCTATAACGTTTGTTTTTTAGTTTGTAAATACAGCTAATTAAATATATTGATTTCTGGATGTTAAAAACCCTGATTGATCATGATGTATCATCCTTCTTATATATTGTTGGACATTATTGGATTAAATTTTTAGTTTTGCATCCGTGTTCATGAGGGATATTGATTTGTAGATTTCTTATAATGTTTTTGTCTGGCTTTGGTATTAGGATTATGCAACCTCATAGAATGCATTGGAAAAGTATTCCCCTCTCTTGAATTTTCTGTGAGAGTTTGTGTAGAAATGGTATTATTTCTTCTTTAAATATTTGGTAGAGTTAAACAGCATAGCCATTTGGGTCTAAAAACTTTTTAAGAAGGTTTTAAATTATAAATTAAATTTCTTTGTCAGAAAAAAAGCTATTGAGATTAACAATTTCTTAGTAAATGTTGATAGCTTGTGTCTTTTAAGGAAGGTGTTCATTTTATCTATGTTGTCAAATTTAATATCTGTAGAATCAACTCTCTCACACCCGATATTGGTAATTTTATATCTCCTCCATTTTTATCCTGATCAGTCTGGCTAGAGTTTTATCAATTTTATTGATCCTCTCAAAGAATCAGCTTTTTGTTGATTTGGTATAAGTGTTCTATTTCATTGTTTTCTGCTTTGATTTTTATTATCTCTTTTTTTCTGCCTACTTTGCATTTAGTTTACTCTTTTATAGTTTTTTAAAGAAGAAAACTGAGGTAGTTGATTTGAGACATTTTTCTTCCCTAATATAGGTGTTTAGTGATATAAATTTCCCCTTAATAGTGGTGTCAGGGAAGATGGTGGGATAGAAAGTGCTGGGACTCTCTCTCCACCTACACAATAATACTGGCAGAAACTGTCAGAAATAAATACTTTGAAACCCTAGAATTTGTATTTGAATGCTTGCAACTTCTGGGGGACAGCTTGGCTGGTAAATTGAAGTTGATTTTGATCAATTTCTGGCATCAGTACTGTGGTAGCTACCCAGTCTCTCCCCCCTACAACCTTGTGACAGGCAGCTGTGTGGAAGGCAACTTGTGTTTTTGGTGCTGCTTGCTATAGTTAGGGGTAGGTAATAAGGACCTTGTCCCCCTAATGTTGGGGTTCTGGTTTTGGATTACTGCTTTGATGGATGAAGCATGGGTGTGGAGGTTAGATGCCATTGTTCCAAACCCCATGGGCTGAAATGTTTTCCAGGATACTTGGAGGTCTCAGCTTGTTCTTCAGACATTCACAAACAACTATGTATATGGGAAACTTTGGAAAGCCACTGTTTATGCCCAAAGAAATACACACTCAGAAAAGATCAGAGAAGGGCGTAAGCTTTCACTTCAAGCTGATCCTGGCACAAAGATACCCTATAATCATCAGAAAAACAACAAACCCCGGGGGAGGAGAATCTGATTTTCATAGTTACTGCCATGTAAGATTAAAATGTACAGTTTACAACAAAACGTCAAAATGCTTACCAAGAAATAGGTACGGTTTATTTAAAGGAACAAAATAAATTGACAGAAATGTACCTGAGGAAGCCTAGATATTGGATTTACTAGACAAAGACTTTAAAACAACTGTCTTAAAGATGTTCAAAGAGACTAAGAAGAACATGGATAAAGACAGGAAAACAATGATGTATGAACAAAATGAGAGACAATCAACAAAGATAAAAATTACAAAAGGAACCAAAAAAATTCTGTAGCTGAAAAGCATAATAAATTACATGAAAAGTATGCTAAAGGGGCCCCAAAGCAGATATGAACAAACAAAAGAATTAGTGAACTTAAAGATAGAATTGAAATGATCATAATCAAACTGTCATAAGCCAAAGAGAGAATCTTGAAATCGGCAAAAGAGAAGAAAATCGGCAAATACAAGGATCCTCCGTGAGATTATCAGCCAGACTCTCATCAGAAACCTGGGAGGCCAGAAGGCAGTGGGTTGATATATTCGAAGTGTTGAAAGAAAAAAACTCAGAACTCTATCTGGCAAAATCGTCCTTCAAAAATGAGAGCTATTCCCAGATAAACAAAAGCTGAAGGAGTTTGCTACTACTAGACCTGCCTTGCAAGAAATTTTTTTTTATTATTCCAGGGTATTGTGAGGGTACAAACATTATAGTTACACTTTATGTCTTTGCCTCACCGAAGTGCGGGTTAAAGGCATGCCCTTCCCTCCCTTTAGTGCTCCCCATGTCCTTTAGTTGTAGATTTGCACCCCCATCCTCTTAATCCCTAGAGAGTATTTCTGGCATGTGATCAACCTAGTGTTGATCAGTTAGTACCAATTTGATGGCGAGTACAAG
>NW_012154062.1:5562672-5611058 GCF_000956105.1 Propithecus coquereli
TTACTCTTTATTCCTGTGTAGATCCATATTTCCATCTGTTCTCATTTTCCTTTGAAGGATTTCTTTCAACATTTATTCTAATGTGGGTCTTCCAGTGATGTGATGAATTATTTTAACCTTACAGTGTCTGAAAAAAGTCTTTAATTTATCCTTTGGTTTGAAAGAAACTTTTGCTGGGTATAGAATTCTAAGAGGACAATAATTTTCTTCCAGTTCTTTAAAGAAGTTGCTGTATTTTATTGCCAGTATTGTTTCCAAAGATAAATATGCTGTTATTCTTCCTTATCTTTTTATATTAGAGTAGTTTCAGATTTACAGAAAAATTTCAAACACAGTACAGTGAATTCCCATATACCGCACACTGTTTCCCCTATTAACATACAATGTTAGTATGGTACATTTGTCACAATTAATGAACCCATGTAGATATGTTAACTACAGCCCGTATTTTATGCACATTTTTAGTTTTTACCTAGTGGTGTTTTTCTGTTCCAGGGTGCTATCTAGGATACCACATTATGTTTAACTGTCACGTTTACTTCGGCTCCTCTTGAATTTCTCAGATTTCCCTTGTTTTTGATCTTGTCAGTTTAGAGGAGTACTTGCCAGGTGTTTGGTAGACTGTCCCTCGGTTGGAATTTGTATGATGTTTTTATCGTGATTAGACCGGAGTTTTGTGTTTTTGGGAGGAAGACCATAGAGTTAACATGCCATTCCATCACATCAGGTGAAGAACATATACTTACCAACATGACTTCTCGATGTTCATGTTAACCTTGATCACAGGGTTGAAGTAGCATTTATGAGGTTTCTCCACAAAGTTAAGCTCCTGTCCTTTAAAATATCGTATGCTTTGAAAAGAAGTAACTATGTGCAGCATATGTTTAAGGAGTAGTTGGGAGTTGGATTTCATCCCCCTGAGAGCAGAGTAGCTCCATAAATTGAGATTTTTCTGTGATTTATTATCTCCTATTTATTTATACAGTTTATTAATACTAGTATGTACTCATGCATATTTTATAATTTGGGTTATAATCCAATGATACCAAACTTATTTTTGCTCAAAATAACAGAAAAACAGTTTTATTGGCAAAATAGTCTCAAAAAAATTCTCTCCCTCTTCTAAAGAGACTCGTATAATATGTGTATCAGTCCAATTAAACTTCTCAATTAATGCTTTCTCGTTTTGTATAGTTTCTATTGCTATGTCTTCAATTCTATACTCTTCTGCAATATCTGATCTGTCATTAATCCCATACAACATTATTTTACAATCACTGACATTGTAGTTTTAATATCTAAACATTACATCTGTGTCTTTTTTGTAGCTTCCATATCTCTACTTAACTTTTTGAACATATGGAATGCTATTTTATTTTTTAATGTCCTTGTCTGCTAATTCTAACATCTGTATCAGTTTGGAGTTGGTGTCTATTGATTGAATTTTCTCCTTATAAGCATATTTTTGCCTGCTTTGCATGCCTGGCGATTTTTGATTGGATTCCAGGCATTGTGAATTTCACTTGTTGGATGCTGGATATTTTTGTACTCTTACAAATATTTTTAACCTTCAGGCACATATCTGAGATAGTTGTAGATATTGATTCATTTGGTGTATTGCTTTTAAGATTTGTTAAGTGGTGCAAAAACAGTATTTGGTCTAGGGCTGCTAATTTCATACTACTGAGGCAAGACCTTTCTGGGTACTGTAACCAATGTTCTGTGAATTAGGAGGTTTTCTAGTTGAGCTGTTGAAAATAAGCAATATTTTGGCTTTATGTGTATGCTGGGAACTTTTTTCCCCTAATCCTTTCGGATGATTCTTTCCTTGGCCTCAGGTGCTAATTAGTGTTCTGCTGAATACTCAACAGGGACCCTCTGCAGATATCTGAGGGTCCCAGAGGATATCTCTCCCAGTGCAGCTCTCTCCTTTTGGATCATCTGTGTTGTGAATTCTAACCACCTTGGTCTTTCAGCTCAGTTTCCTGATTTAGGGAATCCTTTGGAGCCTCTCTCCTACGCATGGCCTGAAAACCCTCTCAAAGCAATATACTGGGGCAATGGTAGGGCTCACCTCATTTGTTTACCATCTTTCAGAGATCATTGTCCTTCATTAGGTGATGTGAAGTTTCTTGGAAAATTTTGTTTCATATGCTTTTGTCTTTTTTTGTTTGGTTTGGTTGTTTCAGGCAGGAGGGTAAATCTGGTCCTTATTACTATTAATATATCTTGGATAGAAGTTGAGCATCATCTTTTAAATGTTGGCACATGATACAGACTTTTAAAAGATATATTGAAAGCAAACAAAAAACATCTGGGGTTGCACTTAGCCCTTAGGTCATCAGTTTATTATCTCGGAGGTAGTAGATCACATGGACAGGCAGAAATGGCACTTTTTATATAATGTAGTAAGAGCCATGATAAAAGTTGCTATGGGAGCTCAAAAGTGAGGCTCTAAACCCATGCTGGGTATTGAATTACACTGCCTTTTGACACTCGAGCAAGCCTTGAAAACTCAGAAGATGTCATTCAATAAAGGTGGCATGGTGGGAGAAGAGGATAGTTCAGGTCAGAGGGTCACCACCAGTAAAAACACTAGTGTGGAGTTCTATGGCACAAGGTGGGAGCTACAAGCAGTTTGATTTTACCAAAGTGTAATAGGCAAGGTAGAATTAATAGGCAGCCAACTCATGAAAATCTTCATATCAGGCTAAAACATTTAGCCTTTGTCTTGTAAGCTATGGAGAACCTCTGAAGGTTCCCCTTTAAAGTTAGGGGAGTGTTATCAGAAAGATCCCTCTGGTGGCAGTGTGGAAGATAAGTAAATACTGACTCTAGGAAGACAAGTTAAGAGGTCATTATGCTAGCCCAGGGAAGAGATGGTTGAACCTGAGCTATGATGTGGGGTTAGGGATGGACGTTTGAAGGGAGATAGGAGAATTACTTAAGACGTCCTGACATTTTACATTCTAACTTTATGCGAGAAAGTAAGGGAGAGGGCGTGGACACAAAGTAAGCCCCAGGCCTTTGGCTAGAATTGCCACGTGAAAGATGCTGGAATAGACTGTTATGAGCTGTGGGTAGGGCAGGAGAGTTCGGGAAGTGAGCTGGAGGTGGCTATGAGAGGAGGCTGTCTCTGAATCTCACTCTCATACACACATTCTGAAGTCCAGCCTGCCCTAGTGGTGGGACAAAAATCAGGTGAGGATTTCCTACCTGGTTCAGGAGATTGTCTCTTAATTAGACTCCCATTCACAAACCTCTGATTACAGGTTCTTTTATCAACAGTCTCTGCTAATTAGGGGGAAGCAGTTTAGAGCTGCCTTATTAGGTTGCACAGATTGTCTGTGGCTCTACTCAAGAGCTCCCTTCATATCACAATACAGTGAATTTTGCTCTCTGGAATTGGACAGCACATGCCCTCAGCAGCTGTACGTGGTGGTGCGTTGTGGTGTTATAGAAAGAGGTTGATTGTGACTCTAACTGGACCACTAACACATTGGGTGATCTAGGTCAAGTTACCTAACTTTCATGACCCTCAGTTTCCTTATTCAAACTGAGTATGATACTTACTTACAGAGCTGGCTGTGAGGATTAAATGTGTTACAATTTTTAAAAGTAGTATTCATATTTTACCCCATATTTTAAATCTCTTTGCTAATATTTTGAAGATTTGATCATAGGCTTTGGATGTGATACATTTGCTCCATGGCAAAGGTGGCTATGGCCAAACTAAAGTAGGAAAAAGACCAAATCCAGATTCAGAACTTAAGGACTGGCAGGTGAAACCAGATCTTATTTCTTCCTGCTGTTGCGTTCCCTTTCCCCAACCACCTGTTCCTTATCTTCCCAAAGCTTCCTAAGGGGCTTGGGCTGGGTATAAAACTGAGAGCCCAAGGATCAGGCAGTGGTTATTAACCTTGGATGTACATTAGAATCACATGGGGAGGTTTAAAAAATACTGATGTCTGAGAGCTGCCCCACCTGATCGTGGTGGCCTGGGGTACAATTGGCCTCTGGGGTATCATCTGAGCTTTTGAATTTCCTAACGCTCACTTGATTCTAATATGCATCCAGGGTTGATGAACTCCTGCCCTTAGCCTTTGCATTCTACTGATTTAATGGAGGTGAGAATTAAAGTTGGAGCAAGAGAGAGGGTTTGTTTTTCTTTCTGTTTTGACATTAGTGTTTGTTGTTTGGGGAGGTTGAGCTTGGAACATGGGTATAAAGATTTGAAGAGGCTGGGGGGATAGGCTTTTTAAGCGGAGCTTTTTATTTTTACAGTCTTTTCATGAGAAAAATGTTGAAACGTATTTATGAAATGCATGAATAAAAAACCACTCTTTTCAAGATGAAAATTGGCAGCTGATGTCTCCCTTTTTGCTGTAAGGGTGACTAAACGCATTACTACATTCAAAATTATTCGGTTCAGGAGAAGACAAGAGGTCAGTACGTGGATTAAATAGCATTGTCAGATTTTGCAAATACACATTTGAACTTAAGATAAACAAAGATACAGTTGTAGTATAAGTCTGTCCCGTGCGTAATGTGGAAAACACATCTACTAAATTATTTATCTGAAATTCAAATGTAACTGGATGCGTTGCCTTTTTTTTTTTTTTTTTCTGGCAACCCCAGGGTAAAACCACTCAGTGAAGCTGGGAGAAGAACCCTGGAGCAAGTCAGGGTGAGCCGCTCTAGGAATCAAAAGTCATGTTTTGACTATAATCATAAATGGGTTGCCATTGGCTTAGGTTCTTGGGATTAGTCTGGCTTTGAAAGAAAGAACTGAAAACTAAGTAGCCCACAAAGCTGTTTTAATGATATGCTCTTGTACAGTGATACAACACACATGCTTTCCCAAAGTGCTTTCACGACGCATTCTCTCACTTTATCCTCCAAACCACCAGAAGTTTAACTCATGTTAGCCACAGTTTGATGTGGAAATAAACCAAGGGCTAGAGAAAGAGACTGCTCTGAAGTCGTCAATTAAATCAAGACGTAGGATCTATTTTTTTCCCCTACTTCTACTCCATAGTCATCTCTAGATGTGGACTGAACCTTTTAAAATGTGCCTAGGTGTTCAGACTACGTGTGTGTGTACCATCAATAGTAGAACCAAGTAGTTAAGAATGTGTTAGCTGCCCTAGCAAGGGGGTAAGAGGTTAATCTACTTACTATGTTCCTAAACCTGTGAGTTCCACACAGCCCCTTGCCCATTCCCCCTTCACAGCTGAAGTAGAACAGAAATCGGCCTTGGGCACCACAGCCCAAGTTGGAGGCAGTTCATTGGTCATGCTCACTTCACTTCCTTTCTTCTCTGTCACTACCTCTTTGCCTCTTAGCTCTTGGTTTTATCTCCCACATCTGACCCCATGAAGACAGATTTCAGGTTCTCGAGTTTCATTGAGATTGTCCTCTAGAAGCAACTTGACTTGTTCTTCCCCTCCAGTTCTCTTGTTCTTGCCATCCCTACTGAACTCCAGTCCCCTGGTCCCCAGCCTACTCCCTAACCACACCACATGATTCCAAAGCTATCCTAAAACTTCCAAAAATTTTAGAAGAAAACGATGTACTGGAGCCCAAATTGTCCAAATGTCAAGTAGCTTAGTCAGGTAGAGCCCCGGAGACTGAGATGTTGAATAGGGTAGAGTTGGGACAAAACTCAATGCCCCTGGGCTGTGTGATAATCTGCTGTTACAATATTCTTTCTTTCATTTGCTGAATTTTCCATTTCATTCTGTAAGGCTGAGGAGTTTTAGAATAACGTGGTGTGGTTAGATGGGCGGAAATACCCTGGCTAAAAGACTAGTTCTTCCTCCCAGTTAAGTCAGGCTGATTCTTCATTGCAGGGTAAAGTCCCAACTACTTAGCTTGTCATTGAAGGTCCTGCCCAGGCTGGTCCCTGCCTGCTTTTCCACCTTTATTCTCATGTGTATCATCTGCTTACTCCTGCTCACGGAACACTCCTAGTCTTTCACCTTCTCCGAGTTTATTCCTGTTTCTGGAATGGGCTCCTCCTTTCATGCTGTCTACACCCTAAGCCATCTCAAGGCCCGGCTCAGATGTCACCCTCTCCCTGAAACTTTTCGGACATCCTCTGGTCTAGGCCATTTTTGTCTGCACTATTCTTTGAAGATTTGTTATATACTAGGAATGATACTCAAAACACTGAGCATTAATTGATTGTAATGACTGCTGCCCACAGTGCTAGCTCATGGTTCCAAAGGTCCCCTCTGTGCCAGATCTTTCCTTTTGATTGCTAGGCGATGAGGAGGTCTTTGGGGCCTAAGGGGCGGGGCTGGAGTGGCCAGAATGGCAGGGAGCACAGAGGTGAGAGTGCTTTGGGACAGATGCCATTTTGCCACCCAGCATAGAGGTGTTCCGAGATTTTAACAGCATTCACATACCAGTGTATACCAGATTAATGACGTTTGTCCACATATTGTCTTATTTTCTTACCCAGCTTTATGTGTACATTTTACATGGTCTTAGCACTAAAAATTTATTTTAGAAATTGTCTAGTCTGGGATTCTTAACTTAGGGGTCTGTACCGTAGACACAAAGGGAGTTGATGGAGTTCAACAGATTTTCAAAGGTACACCTAAGGCAGAAAGGGGTAGGAACCCCTGGTCTCTCCAACACTTCCATTTTCAGATTAGGAAACTGTAGCTGGCTGAGCTTAAGAGCTCTGCATGCAGTAGTTTTCAGGGACATGTTTGCAGTGGGTGGTCCAATTCAAGTTCCATTACTGAAGGTACCTGTAGGATGTTCCATGACATCATGTTGACTGTACGTTTTCTTCTGCAGGGTCCCTCAGGGGCTTGCCTAGTTGGTCAGAGCACTTGGTAGGGTGGGCGTGGGGAGCTGGTGGAGATAGTAGCTGTTCTTAAAGCAATAGATGAAGTACTTACAGTGATGTCATGTGGAGACTTAGCAAATTTACTAGGAGAGGAGTTCAGAGTTCCCAGTGCACAGCATCTAAAATGCATTGTCGGACCAAGGAGAAGGGGTTGAAAACAAATAGTAATAATTTACCGAGTATTTACTGTCCAATGGGCCCTTTGCATGTATCAAGTTATTTAACCTTTATGAGAATCTTGTGAAGTAGGAACTGCCATCCCCACTTTACAGATGAAGAACTCAGGGTCCAGAAAGGATGGGTGCTTTGCCCAAATTCCTACAACCAGGAGAACTAGGATTTGAACCAACATAGTTGGGCTCCAGCGTCTTCACTTCTAGCTACTACCTCATGCTGCCTCTTGAGAGTTGGGCCGTGGAGCCAGGGAATGAAACGGGGGCAAATAAGTGGGTGCTTGGGTTGGGTTGGGGGCTCCATGAGGTGTCGATGCCCAGGGCCAAGCTTCACGTGGTGTGGTGCTGGAGTTCTGGACTGGTGTGGAGGGCAGCCACAAGGTGGACAGAACGTCTTAAGTATCCAAAAGCAACTTGCACTATGCTGTTTATTCAACTGTGTTTGTAGAGCCTGTGTCAGTGCTGGGAGCAGGAGATGAACCTCACACCTGGTACTGAAGACACTTACAGATTTTTCCAAAGGAATGGAAAATTGAGAATGTGACAATTTATCTTTGGGGTTGTGCCCTCCCCTTCCTGAGCTGTTCCTCCTTTCTCCCCTCTGGGGTCCGGCGCGCTCATCCTCACTTCTCCTCAGTCAAAATTCTCTCAAGAAGGCAAGGGAAATTCTTTTGGACTGAGGTGTGCGTAGCTGAGGGGGCATAAATGTTACCTTCCTGGATGTTATTTTAAGCGTGTTTTGTCTAGCTCTTCCTATGCCTCCCGGAGAACCACATGGACAGCATGACTTGCAACTAAGCTCAAATGTTCCCATCGCATCCTCTACCCATGTCGGGGCCTCTCCCCTGGCCTCTGCTTTGCCTGCTCTTTGTGTCTGCATTCCCTTGGGTCTGAGGACATCTACCTCTTCCCCAACACTGCGCGGTGGCTCCCTCTCTCCTCACGCCTTATTGACATGGGCTGGGCAAGGGGGCTGGACTCAATAGGTGCTATACTGGGTTGACTTGTGTTGGGGCAACTACATAAAGTGCTTGGGCCTGGGGAGAGCCAGGGGACAAGTGTGACCATTCCTAAGGTCCCACCATGCTCTGGACTTTACATACCTTATCTATGCACCCTTCCCAATAACCCCATGTGGCCAGTATTCATGACCACATTGTCTAGATGAGAGAATTGAAGATTGGAGAGTTGGAAAGACTTTGCTGAAGTTCACACAGCTAATCGTATGGCAGAGCCTGGGACTCGGTCTTTGATGGCAAAGCCTGTGTGTGCTAATTCCCCTGCCCTGGAGCAGCCAGAAAAACACACAAAGAGAAGAAATGCAATGATAGAAGGAGAAAGTCCAAGGCAATTATAGTGAAGCTGGGGTGCCTGCAGCTTATTTTTGGCGTCGGGTCCCGTGGTTTGTGAGAGGGGTGGCCTGGTGCCGGGGGTATAGGATGGGTGGGCATCCCCCAGCCGTGCTTTGGTCCACCCCCTGCTGGAGGACCCGTTTTGCTTACAGTGACCACTTTACCCAGCTCAACTGCAGCCCCAGGGCACCACCCCAGCCTCAGCCAGCAGCTCTCCGGAGTTCACCTCAGCCTGTGCTGCAGGATCAGACAAAATGGGAACAAAAACTTAGCAAAAATGGCAGCCTGGGGGTTTAGGTATTAGCAATCTTTCTGTAAGCTTATGGATGGCCTCACATAAAGTGACAGGGGAGATTGGCCCTTGGATGCTCGCGTTTTGGGTTTTTTTTTTTTTTTTTTTGACCTCTACAGTTTGTTTCTAGGGAGAATGATAGAGCTCCTCCCCTCCCATGCATTGCACACTTCCTGGCTGAGCAGAGAGGTGGTGGCTGCAGATGGCTTGGAGGAGCCCCAGTGGTCTTGGGCTTAGCTCCTGAGCCTGGAAAGGGGGGGAGGATTCCGGCTTTCCCCTGAACGGCTGGCTCAACTTGGCTCCACTTCTAGGGCTCGGGGTGCTGGGTTGGGGCTCTTCTCTGCTTCTGGGCTTCAGGCAGCATCTTGAGACATGTATGGCTGAGAGAGAGGAAACAGGTGGACACCACGTGGGCTGGAGGAAGCCCAGGGTCACCAACCCACTCTGGGGCCAGGAGGCGATTACTCCCTTAGGAGAATGGTGTATTAATCATCAGATCACCAAGATGTCAGGCAGCAGAGAGTGGAAAGTTAGAGTCAGGGCTTGCTAGGTTTGCAGTGAGGAACCGATTTAGCACTGGTTTGAGTCACTTTTCAGTACTGTTACTCCTCAGCAATGAGTTGTATGTTGGAAAGAATTGAATGTGCTAATTTATGCCAGGTGAATTACAGTGTACTCCTTCTGAAGTGTTTTCCTGGAGTCATGGAACTTTACAGCTGGAAGAGACCGGTCCAGTGCCTGATGATGGATTGGTTCTCTGTCACGTTTATGCACTCATACTATACTTAACGGAGAGGGGAAATGACTTGCCCAAGTTTGTAGAGCATGTGAGGGCTGGGGGAGGCCGGGTCCCAGGTAGCAGGTACCCTTCTCTATGGGGGACCCGCTGAATTCTGTGCTCCTTGGAAACACTTGTCAAAACATGACAAAAGCTGAGTGGAAGGGCAAATGTAAATAATGTTGCATATCAGATGTTATTTTCCTATTGTCAATTTTAGAGATCATTTATCTTCTATGTTGTCTTTAGAACTGATGAACATTGAGATTTCTAAGCCTTCTCCCTTAGCTGCTATGCCAGGCTTTTTCTTTCTTTCCATTTTGCATTTAATACTCTACACACCTTAAGTGGCCTTAGAGGGTCTATGTGCTTGTTGGGGGGAAACTGTGATTTGATGGAAAGAGAAATGGATGAGGAATTAGGCAGTCCTGAGGTTCAAATCTTTTTTCCACTACTGATTAGCTGTGTAACTTGGGACTGGTTACTTTATTTCTCAGAATTTGTTTTCTTTTCTGTGAAATGGGCAATAGGAAGGTACCCCCTCAATGAGTTATTCTGAGGACTAAATGAAATCATGCATGCTCACTATAGCATCTAATATGTAGTAAACCCTCAATAAAGGTTATTGGTACACTATTTAAATCTTAAACTGAGTACTTAGCATTAATTTTCTTTGCCTTTTCAGGATATTATGTTTTCAACATAGAACCCCCCTTTTTAAAAAAACAAAAGCCATTGCTTTTTAAAGTGAGTATTCTTCTATTGGCTCATATAAGTGGAAATACACATCTGTATTTTAAATCAGATCACCTGGTGTTTATAGCATCTCTAGGGTATACAAAGGACTTTCACATGAGTTTTGTTTAGTTTTTTATAAGCTCATTAATTTTCACAGCATTCTTATGAGACAGGAATTAGACATATTGTTCATGAGTTAATAAAAGCACAGAGAAGTTTAGGCACTTGTCCAACATCACAGAGAGAAGTCAGTGGCAGCCAGGAACAGTATCGGCATCTCCAGGCTGCAGACCCGGTGCTGGCATGCTCTCTGCTGACTTACGTGCTTGGCGTTTGCAGGTGTATCTTCCTTCTCCAGTGGGTTTTGCATATCTTGTGTCCTCTGTTGTCATGGGAAGGTCATGGGGGTGCACTTATAGACTATCAGATATTGGCCACCCCTCCCTGTGCTGGCCTCGATTAGACAAGCAGGGAGGGACAACTGGAGCCCACAGTAAGGAAAGGCAGAGTCCATAGTATAGTTTGTACTCCACAACCAAAGGCATTTCAGGCATTGGTGAGGTGGTGGTGGTGGATATTTTGGGGACTAGTGGTGCCACTCTGTGTTCTTAAAATCACATTGTAAAGGTGGGGACCTTTCTGCCTCTGGGTGAGGGTTACTGGTAGAACCTATGGGGTCAGATTGTGGGCTCTGATTGTCTTGCTCTTATGGTGGGCACAGGCCCCCCTTTGGCAGAACAACTCTGCTCTTCGATGGCAGTCTTGGGTTGACTCCAGAGTGACTGGGTGGCCACATGTTCCTATAACTTGTCTCCTTATTAGCTGTGGCCATCTCAAGCCCTGGGTGGACTCTCAAACTCTTCCTCTTCCACTTTCTCTGACAAGCTTTATTGTCTTTTCCTGCCTTAATGGATATTTAGACTTGGGACCAGCTTTGACTCTATTTTGGCTACCTTAGCTGTGTTTCGATTCCCTTCTTTTTCTTTTCTGGAAGCCTAACTTTGCACCATCTCTGATTTTGGCTTCAAACACCTGTCTTGATGCTAACTGCTTAGTTTTGTCCCTTCTTGCTATAAGATAAGGAGGAAGAGGGTAGCACCGGTGAATAACTCAGAGGTTTCCTATAGGAGGTAGGAATTGAGCTGGGCCTTGAAGTTTGAGTAACATCCCAACAAGTGGAGTTGGGGAAGGGGCCCTCAGGCAGCAAGAACAGAAAAAAGGGGGCACAGCCTGGTGTCACGGAACAAGCTTGGTTTTTGGAGTTGGACAGAATTGGATTCAAGGTGCAAATGGACTCTGGTTCTTACAAGACGTTAAGACCTTGGGCAGGTTCCATAACTTTGCTGGTCCTTGACTTCCTTACCTGTAAAATGGGGACAATACAATGTCTCAAAGTTGTTGGAATTAAAGAGTACATGTGAAAGCAGCTAGCACAGAACCCCTGGTAAACTCTCAATAAGTGTTGATTTTTATGTCATTTTATGCTACCTGTGCTGCTGGTTTACTTAAGCAGGGAGAAAGAGCCAGAGAGTGGAAAAAGCTCCTGTTTCTGCTTTAACCTCCTGCTTGGCCAATTGCTCAATGCCGAGCAGTAGGAACACCCCCTCCACAGGTGTGCCTGTTCCTCTAGGGCCTGGCCTTGAGCGCCCTGACTAGTGGAGCTTGCACACCAGGCTAATGCTAACTTATCTTGCCCTTGTTAAAACTCAGCCTGGGAGTGTAAAGTGATGTCAGCTCCAGTGTCCCTTATCCTCCTCCATATGGTGGTAAATTCCAACTGTGTCTTTGTGCTCTCACACAAGACATTGTTATGGAAACCCTCGTATTATAATATATTGAGTTCAGGGAGACTCTGATGTTGGAGCAGCTTGGACTCATTTGCTCTTGTTAATCAGATGTGCTTGTGTAAACCTGCCTTGTCCCAGCTCAAGAGCCCAGGAGCCTTGTCTTATCCCAAGAGCCTTCTTCAGAAGACCTTACTTAGCACCCTCACCATGTCCATCTTGCTGCTAATTGTGGCTCTTTCTATATTTACCCATCATCTGCTGTGCCCTGGGTTTTTGGATCTCTGCTCCAATATTTCCATCTCTGGACTCGAACGTCTGCTGACAAAATGTATTCATTGTCCTTGGTCTTTAATTCTTACCTTCATTCCTTATGTTTGCTCTAGAAGCCTCACCAGGCACCATCTTTTCTCTTTAGTGACTGAAACTGCAATGATCACAGCTCAGGCAGTAACACTTAGGTTTCTGGCACTGGATGTCCAGAATTCTTTAATTTTATCTTTAGTTGAATTCCTGGATCCCAAACTCTTTATAGGTGAAACTCACCACCCACATCCATCCAGCCTGCCAGAAATGCCTTGCTGGAGTTCTAAACTCGAACTCCAGCAGAGATTCTGATTCGGAAGGCTGGTTAGGGAAGGGGCTTGGGTGTGTTGAACTACAGGGAAGTGGAGACTAGAATTCTGCCTCGAATCCCAGGTGCTTCTGATGCAAGGAGTTCGTGGCTCAGACACCCTGAGCAACACTGACCAATACTGAGGTTTCTGCAAGTCCCACTTTCATATAAAGGGAAATGTCACGTCGGCCAACAGAGATTGAAAGTCACGAGGTTTAGGACCAGGTAAGAATGATTTGTTTTAAATTAGAGCTGCTTTGGAGCTGGAGAACAATTTAATTTCTTAATGAAGGTAAACATTCTCTCCCTAAGTTTGTCTACCCTAAGTATTTTGCTTGATTAGCCGTTTCTACAGAGGGAACTCCCAGGTGAATTTCAGGCCATCCTTTGTTCAAATTAAATTAAATTAAATTTTGAATGTGATCAGGACCTGTGCCTGGGCTTACAGAGTATAGAGTGTATTCTAATGAGGCCCCATTGTCATTTCCCCACTCCAATCCTTGCCCTTAAGTTGCCCCACACTCCAGCCGGCTCCCACTAACTGTTAGTAACGTCTTTTCGATAAGTACTCCATGGGCGATCTTTTTCTGAGCTATATTTTTAGAGGAAGAGATGAAAAGGAGACTGGAGAATTAAAATCAAGATAAGAAGTCTCTCCACTGGAATGTTATTAAGAGGATGTGGTCATTTAAAAGTACTTTCTCCTCTTCTCTTCAGTGTTTGACATCTGAAGTCATAGAAGATACTATCACACCTTGCTTTATTAACATGGCTAGAGTCACCTGTTTCAAAAAGCCCAGGAACATTAACCTTAAATGAAAAGAGTGGCACGAAAGGAAAGATAAAGGGAAAAACTGGCTTTTGGTAGCTGGAGACGCCAGCTCTCAGCCAGGCCCTCGCAGCTACTCTGTTAAGAGGCCCCATGAATTTATTTTACAGGGAGATCATTTCCACTATCTCAGTATACTGAGGGCTGTCATTGTTCAGACAAGATTCAGAAATCCAGTTAAGTTATATAATATGCTGCTGTTCTAGGAGAACATGAGAAGGAGGGGGTAGTAAGTTAGTGAAAGGGGGTGGGGGGTTAGACCCTGGAGATGATCAGAATTGGCTCGCTTTGGGGCTCAGCAGGACTTGCAGAGAAAGATCAAGAAGGGTTCAAGAGAAGTTGGACCGTGGATCCATGCACACTCTGGCCACAGCCATTGAGCCTGAGGCTGAGGGCATGGCTGGCAGGGCAGAGCTCTTTTGCAGGAAAGGTGAGGGGAACCCGAGCTGGGGGTATGGGCTTCACTAAGCTGGCAGAAACCCTAGAGCAAGACACTGTTGCTAATTCCATTTCTTTGCACTGAGCCCTTTTGTTTCTCGTTACAGATTTAATAGTCCTAAAAGATGGGTGGGTAGGGTAGGGTAGTCCTTCTTGGATGTGGTGACCTTACAGCCCAGCTTTTATGAGAGTGCACATTCCCAGTGTCCTCCTGCATGGACTTTATAGCTTCCTTGTCAAACCGTATGTCCTGACTTGGGGGTTGGGGACCCTTGTGCTTGATTTCTCTGACAGCATATCAGAGTGGCTTTGGGGTCTGCAGATCTTCATACCGAGGTCTGCTGCTTCCCTTCTAGTGTCTCCAAGGCAAGTGATTTTAGTTCATTAGCATATGAGAATAATTGCTTATTCAGTAGAGTAATGAGGACTGAGGAATCTGTTTGATCAAAAGTGGGACAGCTAGTTCTGCTCTGGTTTCTGATCAAGCTGCCTTGCAAATGGCCACTTTGGTCCTAGAGCCAGAGAGTTGGGGGAGGGCACAAAGACCAGGTGTGAATCTATTCTGCCATCCGGGAAGCCAGCTCAAAGCCTGTGTCCTCATGACAGCTTCATCATTGCATAGAAGAAATGGCAAGTTAGCACTCTGGCAGGAAGTGCTTTCCATTCACTAAAGATATAAGACGACAAACTGTTATTTTGTAGGGGTGAAGGTGGACATTAGTCCTGGACTGTGGTTGGTGTGGAGCCTGGCATTTAGGACGAGCTGGGTCATGGTGTTACATGTTGTATAAATTGTCTTTGACCTTGAGCTGTGTAATTTTAGCCATTTTCTTGGAAAAGGCACATATAGCTAAATATTAAAATCATTGGATGTATATACAAATAGCTGGTAACATAACAAAGGAACTTGCTACTTAATGAGGCCTTTTGTAGAAACATATGGTAAGAACATGGTATCAATATTTTGCATCATTTAAGGTCAAACTAGAATAGTTTAGTAGTAGTGACTGATTTTGATTCTTTAAAATTTTACTTTTATTACAAAAACATTTTATCTTGTAAAAATCGCGGAAAGAAATCCCACTCAAACCCAAACTCAAAATAAGTAACTCTATGAAACAAAGATAATCACTACCCACATTTTGTATTAATATAACTTTGTAGTCTTTTTTTATATGCATACCCATATATACATATTTTTACAAAAGAGGTATCACACATTTTGCTAAGTTCTTTTTTCACTTATATGTATATGTCTATAAATATTTTGTATCCTCTTTTAATTTTTTATTTTTTTGAACCTGCATCACTGGCAATTGTTTTGTATCCTTTTTAATGATTTCTCTATTGTCAGACATATAGATTAGTTTATACTTTTTTGGTAACAGAAAAGTTTCTGTGATAAACTGTTGCAGATGCTTGTTGGCTTATACTATGTTTCTAGAAGTAAAGTTTCTGGGTCAAAGGATTCATAAAATTTTACGACATTGTATAGGTTTTAATAGAATATCACCCCACAGGTACTTCTATTTTGCATTCCCATCAGTAGTGATTGAAAGTTTGTTTACTTCAAACACTGATCAACTCCAGAAATTGTTAAAAAAAAAAAAAAATCTTTTCCAATTAGACTGTTGAATGTATCTATCTTGAGCTTTTTTCATCTGCAACGGCCAATTGTATTTGTTCTTTTGGAACTTGCATTTTCTTGCCACTTTTCCTACCAGAGTGTCTACTCTTGTAGATAAGAACTCTTTAGTATGTCTTATATGTGTCTTACTGCCATTTCAGAGCAATATCTTGTGGAAAGAGAATGACTATCTTTTAATTATGTCATATGCTCATTCAATTAAATTTGACAAATATCTACTGAGTAACTTTTGGGTACCAGGCATTGTGCTAGACAGTAGTATACAATTTTGAGAAAAGACACTTAACCTACCTCTCATATAGTCTAGGGAGGGAAAATGAACAAGTCAATAGGCAATTTAAATTCTCTAATAGAATTTAACCAATAGGTGTTTTGGATGCATGTAGAATGGGCACCTAACCCATTTTTAGGTAGTTATGGGGGGCTTCTTGGAGGAAGAGATGAATTCACTGAGCCCTGAAGGATGAATGGTAGTTAGCCAGACATGGAGAAAGGTGTGTGTGTGTGTGGGTGTGTGTGTGCACGTGTGCATGCCAATAAGAGGGAATAGTATTAACAAAGTAGTATTGTGTAGTTAATACAGTGGTGTTAACAGAAGTCAAAGAGTGCAAGGTAAATGCATGGAGTTACATATACCACATATGTGGCTGGAGCTCACAGTGGGAGCAGTAAGACAGGGGTTGGGTTGGTTAGCAAGAGATGAGGCTGAACAGTAAGATGTGACCAGATTACATAGCATTTTATGTTGCATATTGGGCAGTGTGGATATTTTTGACTGATATTCTAGCATTGTCATTGATGGTTTTCAAATAAGTGACAGGACAGTGAAGAATAGTGAAGGCTGGGAATGGATTTGGGGTTGGGGGCAGATTCCAGGTACTCCTGGAATCAGGGAGAGGATCCAGGAGGCCCTTCAGAAGATGGAGCCGAATGTGAATGTGGATAAACAGAGCAGTAAAAACAGGAAGAATCAATGGGTATTTGCTGAGAGGGGATGAGGAGAGAAGAGCCAAATGGTACCCATATTTCAGGAGGATGGAGATGCCATTCCACGAGTTCAGGAACACAGAGGAGGAATTGGTCTCCTTAAGAAATGAAAGATTTGGAGACGACAGGTGTGTTAAGATTTTGGTGGTTGTCACACACCAGAGTGGATTTCTTCCAGTCTGATACGTGGATCTGAAGCTCAATTAAATTTTTAAGGAAAATACAGAGTTTTGGAGTTACTAACACACTGCGATTGAAATGTGGGAGTGAACGATAATGCCAAGGAGACCATATAGAATGAGAAGAAAAGAAAGGCCCCAACAAAAAGCTGAGGAACTCCAATATTTTCTAAGAAGGGAAGGGAAAGATTGAGAATGGAGCATTTAGAAGTGGTGTCAAGGAAAGCCTTTTGCAGAGAACAGCATGTCTACAGCGCCAAGTGGCGCAGGTTAATCAGATGAGACAAGGGATACTAAAGCTGCCTTTGGACTTAGCAATGAGGGTTTTTTTGTGTTTGGTTTTTTTTGACCTTGTTGGTAGGCATTGAGTGCAGGTGGATGCGATTCTAAAGGGTTAAGTGTTGAATGGGAGGTAAGGAAACGAAGACAGTAAATGCAGTTATCTCTTTAAACAAGATTGGTTGTGGAGGGATGAGAGAGGGAGGCAGCTGAAAGACAGATGGTTGTGAGGGGAAGCAAAGGAGGAAGAGGTGCTGACTCCACTGCAGGGATGAAGCAGGCTGATGTGGAGAGAGAATTCTGATGATGAACCTCTCTGAAGGCTGGAGGGCACTGCCAGAGGGGGAGACACAACTGGGATCTAGCATTCAGGCAGATTCACTGGTCTGAGACCAGAAGAGAAATTCTGCACCTTTTATGATAGAGGAAAATAACAAAGGACAGGTATGGATGGGTTAGGGTGGCAGGGAATTGGGGGATTTGCCATGTGATGGTTTCTATTTTGTGCAGTGGGAGACAAGATTTTCTGCGGGGCAATGGAAGGGAGGTGGTTGGTGGGAGGTTTGAAGGAATTGGAGAAGGTTTTACAGTTGCTATGGAGAGTAGAAAAGGGAGCTGAACAGGAATGGATCAGAAGATTCTCAGGCAGCACTGAGGGTCCTGTTGAGCTTGAAGCTGACAAATTTTAAGTGACACCAAATCTGTTCATGGCATTGTGATTGTTTTTTTTTCTCTCTAGCTGAGAAGACAGACTCCAGGGTGAGGATTTTTCCAGTTGAGTAGCAGAAGATTGATGAGGCGAGCTATTTAGAGGGCAATGCAATAGCATGGCTGAAGTGATTAACTTTATGGGTTCAAGGTTGGGCAGGGAGGAGATGACGATAGGGCAGTTGAAACACCAAGAGAGAATGTAGAAAAGTCAAGGGAGTGCAGGTTGGCGGAAGGTTAAATAACTTGGGGGTAGCGCATGTGGTGAAAATAAATAAGGAGAGATGCAAAAAACCTGTAGTCAGAAGGGGAGATTTTGGATTTCAGATTTCAGAATTGTATGTTTCAGAAAAGGGCAATATTCATCATACTTCACTGGTGTGGACATTGACAAGGACAAAAAAGGGCCAGCAACCAATCCAGCCACGCTGGTGTGTACCAGGGTGTGGATATGGGAGATACGTGTTACCATTTTTGGAGCCGAGGAAGATAAGTTTGAGCAGTGGATGAATCACTCCCATGAATATTGAATTTTCCCAGATTTGCAATGTGACTTGAGAGTGAAAAGGAGAATCATGAGTCTGATATCAACATCATTGATGAGTGAGAGGCTATTCCTGTCCATGTCATTCCAAGGTATTTCTGGGATGGATAAGAGGAGAAAGTATAGCAAGGTGTCCTTAAACCTTGGTTGGTCAGAAGCTCTAAAGGACAGTGGCAAAACGGTAGTCGGGAGCAGCATTGGGAAAAGAGGCACATGGATCCCCTTTGCCAACCTTGAGATTTGGAATAATTGTCCATCTGGAAGGATGGCATGAGAACACTGTTCTTCGAGGAATCAAGTTTAAGACAAACTGGAAGAATATTAAAGAGGTTGAAGATGCAGTAGAATTTGTTTACCCTGAAATAGGCAGATGTTGGAAGGAGAGTAGTGGAAGATTGACTCAGGGAGGAATGTAAAATCACACGGGAGTGAGCAGACAGAGCCTTATATTTTGAGTGGTGACTTGGGATGACCAGGATATAAGGCACGAAGGGATTAGCAGGCTGCAGCGTTTCCAAATAATTAATCCCAGCAGCCTCCTGATGGATAGAGGCTGGAGGGGAGAGGAGCTCAGGCCAGCGTGCAGGGAGTAAGCTGTGGCTTGCAGCGATTGTTTCCAAGAAATCCCAGGATAAGCGAGCAGGTCGTCATTGGAATTGGTTCCGGGGCTTTGACCACATGTTGGAAACAATTAGTCTCTTGTGGGACATATACTGTATCTGGTTTTCCTGCAGTAGAGTACACCTGCAGTGTGATTTAATTGTGCTAGAATTGAGACTAGCACTGTATCAAGGAGAAGCCACAAACCCTTTAGAACTGAGGCAGGTGGGTGGAGCAGAGATGCATTCATTGGCGAGCAAGAATCTGAATGAGTGAGTTCTCTCATCTCTGCCGCATGTTGGCCACCACCAGGCACAGTGTCCAGAAACACATCAGTGCTCAGTTGACATTTATTCAGCAATCGAGCTATGAAAGTTATTTATAAAATGGAATGATGTGTGTTACTCTTCTGATTTTACAGGAAATTGGTGGGTTGGGCTTAGGCATTATCTGACTCTGACCCTCAAAGTTCTTCTGTGTTTAAAAAAAAAAATCAGAGCCATGGGGATTGCAGTTCATGGCAGAGCTTTTGAACATAGGAAGGAGAATTAATGAGCTGAGGGATATTACAAGAATGACAACACAAGAAAATAAGGATACAAGGAAACATGGAGCTTGCTTTGCAGGTGGTCATGTATCCGAGCTCTCTAGTATGACTCCTTGCATACACTTAGCAAATACCTAAGTACGTGTGTTGATGAATATTTTGTTCAGATTAGCAGGAGAAAGTAACAGCAACTGTACACTTTCATCAGGGCCAGTACTGGCATGAAATGTATTATGTAGTGTGGCTGCAGCTGGCATTCTTGAAGGGACCTGAAATGACAAATGGAATTAGTTTCTCTCCCTGCCATGGCAACATGGCTTCCATTCCCCAGCGTACCTTGCTGTTGTATCTAGGGTCCGAGCCCCCTATGGAGGGAAAGTCATGGATTAATTGGTGGTGGTGGAGAGAATTCCTTCCTTCCTTCCTTCCTGCACTCACAAATGCTTACTGCCTGCCAGCTTTGTGTTCAGTGCTGGGAACACAGGGATGACTAAGTCCTCTTCTTGCAAGCAGCCATCAGTGCAGTTTGCTACATGTTTGGCCGTGCTGAGGAAGGCTTTCCAGAAGGTGATATGGGCTTTGGCAAATGAAAAAGAGCTTGAGGAGACAACTGTTCATTAGAAGAAATTCATCAGAAGGAAGTATTCCTTAGAAGGAACTACCTGTGTGTAAAGGTAACATGCAAAAATAACAAGGCAGAAAAAGTCGCCATGTGTTTGGGGGAATGACGAGAAGTTAGCATCACCAGAACCTTAGAGTGCATGGTGAAATGAAGGGACCCCTGTTGTGAGGGGTTTAAACTTAAAGGCAAGAGACTTGATTTTTTTTTTTTTTGTCTTCTAAGCAGTAAGGAGGTACTAAAGCAAGAATGGGAAATGATTATGCTTGTACTTTAGCAACCTCTGTAGTGGCAGTGAGAAGATCTCTAAGATGGATTGATTGAGGTACGCAAGAGTTAAGACCTTGTGGCTCAAAGCATCCTTCATGGAACAATAGCATTAGCATCACCTGGGAGCGCTTTAGAAATGCAGACCTTTGGGCCTCACCCAGACATACTCAATCATGGTAACAAGATTCCCAGGTGATTTAAGATGCACTGATTTAGGAGCGATGGGATTATTCTTATGCTATTCATGTGGACCCCACAGGAGGGATGACCTGAACTTTTCCTCTTGTACCACAGGCTCATAAGCCATTCCATGATCTTTTTGGAAAAGATAGAAATTTTAAAAATACGTATTTCAGTAATTTGAGAAATCCTGTCCTTTTGGAGCCATGGTTTTTCAAAACGTTCTAAATTCATGGACTGTTAACAGGTTCAGGGAGACGTGCACAGGAGACTACTACACCTGTGCTATTTTACTTCTTAAGCTTGGTGATGGGATGCAGGTGTTCATCAGAGTATAATTTGCCTTTTTTGGTAGATTGCAGTATTTTGTAATTGAAATTCACAAAATCTTGATTAAACAGTAATCTGCAAAATCTACAAACAGAAAAAGGGCAAGAAAAACATCCTTTATCCAAAATGGAACCTCAAGACTCGCATTGAGGGTGGGAGTAGAATCTAAGTGGTGGTGACGACATTAGTGTAAATGGTAACAGTTTACATTTGTTGAGTGCTCAATAAATACTATTGTGAGGGTACTTGCTATATGCTAAACACTGTCTTAAGTGCTTTATATAGAACACATTTAATCCTTAGTTACTCTTGGAGGGAAGACTTGCTATTTGTCCCCATCGCACAGGGGTGTTTTTATAAGTGAAAAAACTAAGATGTGAAGATGTCAGACACTTGGCCCAAGGCCACAGAGACAGTCGAGGAACTGGGATTTGAACTCAGTTCACAGAAATGCCAGGTATGGGTGCATTAACACTATCTGATAGCATAGCATACAGCCTCTATGTATAAATCAATATCGATAGAAGAATAACTCAACATGAAGAAAAATAATAAAATGTACTTTTTTCCTTGGCTAGGTCAGAGTGAAGCAAAGGCAATATATTTTTGGCCTTTAAGTAACAATTTTTGTTCTATTTGTTAGCTGTTCTGTGTATATCTGAACTTAGATTGCATATCGGAATGCAATTTGGAGCTAGAAAGGAATGAAATTGAGGAAAATGCCTCCATTTGACTTTATAAAAACATGGGGAAAAATCCACTAATTAAAAAGGTTACATAAGGTCTCTCTTGGGAGAGGGGGAATCACACCACAGAAGCTCCCCTTTTTCTGTGCCCGAAACGCACAACCATCCTTCAAGACCCAGCTGACTGTCATTCTGTTGAGAATCCTTTTACCATTTTCTGAGATGGGTGGGGAGGGGTTTGTGCTCTCATCCCTTCTACTTGTGATGACAATGGCTGACCCCTGTTGAACACAACTGTATACTGGGGTGCACTTTATCACCTTATAACAGCTATGTGAGATCCCTCACGATCCCCACCTTACAGAGGAAGAAACTGATGTTTCAAGATTAAGTAACTCATCTGATACCGTGCAGTTAATAAGCAACGGAGCCAGAATTCAAATCCCAGAAGTCGTCATAACTGCAGAGCTGTCTGCCTCCCTTGTCACGCTGATGCCGTTGTCTTTCTCCTCTCTTCCAACTGTCATTCATTTAAAGTATTGAGGGTGCTATTTTAGTGCTGGGACATAACAGGTGACCAAGCATACTCCCTGCCCCCCAGGTGCTTCCAGTCTAGGCAAAGGGGAGGAAAAGATCTTCCAGAAAACAAGAAGAGAGAGCATCGATAAAGATCTGGAAGAGAGAAAGCACAGTCCTTCCCAGGACTGCCTGTGTGGCTGGAGTATAGTCACTGCGCAGAGAGAAAGTTCAGTCTAGGGAGATCTGAACAGCCTGCAGGCCAGAAAACTTTAGGTTTTAATGGGAGCCACTGAATGGTTTTAAATTTGGAAAATGTGGATTTAAACCATATTCTCACATACATAGCAACAATTAGTTTGACTGTAGAGAAACTAACCAGCCAGTGGGCTGTGTTCAGATATTCCCATACGAGAAGTTATTTAAAGAATAACAATGAAAGACATGGGGGGAAACCAATAAAACGTAACACTTTATTATTTTTTATCTTAGAAGGAATTCACCAAAGGCTTCATATTATGCTATGGCATCTTTAATTATAAAAATAAGCAAATAAAATAACTTGCATCTGTCATTACCATGATATGTTTCATACCCTTTATATGCACATGGAGCTTAAAAATGTAATTTAACAATAAATAATGACATATACCAGATATGCTCACTGTTTATTCCAGTACTCAGCCAAAAACCTAAATATCATTTAAATTATAAATACATAATGCAAATATAATGGCACAAAAATGTCTAAAGTGCAACCAAATCACAAGAGAGAAGAATCATGCAAACTGTGGTCTAGGTCAGCCCCCGAATCACTCTGCAGCAAACAAGAGATGAAGCTTTGGAACTTCAAGGGGGAGTGGGAAGGGAGGGAGGAGGGCGGGGGACAGAGAAGCAAAAAACTAGCAACATTGTGAGAACTGCTTCTTTTCTGTATGTGTAGATACGTGTATTGTAGATACATATATAAATATCATTGTGGGGAGAAAAGGCGGGTACCACGGTTTGAAGAGATCACAGCAAAAGAAAACCTACTGGACAGAAAGAATTTTGCTAGGAATACTCATGAACTACTCGTTGCATTTGACGGGGGGTGGTCCTGGCTTAGTGGGTTTGCAAAATGGACACAACACACAAACTTTAATAGCTTTTCTGGTTCAGAGAAGTCAGCCTTGCCTGGGAGGGTGGGAGGTATGGGGTGGGGGAGTCTAACTTAAAATATGGTCTACCTGATTTCCAAGAGGCTAAGGCAGTGTCCATATGTTTGGGGACCTGGGGATGGGACAGCTCTGAGTATAAAAATGCCCTTAACGATCTGATGTCAGCACGCTTGGAGGCTGTGTGGGAACAAGGGCAGCCACGTTTGTGCTGCTGCTGCAGGGTCTGCTGCGACAGCTCTTGGTCCTTGAGCAGCACGTTACTGGTTTTAAAGGCTTTATGGTAAAGTTGTATTGCTTTTCACTTTCCTGGAGATGTGCCCTCCCTCCTCCCACCAGGATTCCTATCGCTTGTTTGGGGCAAATCTTGAGTTTAGCCTAGTGAGAGTCAAGCACCAATAGTTTCTACCTAAGCGAGTTTGGAGTGGCCCCTGCAGTCCTACCCCTCCTCCCTCTTCCTCTCTCAACATTGACCTTTGGTGGGCAGTGACGCTCATAGGGGACTGTTGGGTTCAAGGACAGTGACCCTGAGAAACTACTGTTGTTCATAGATAGGTTAATCATTTGGCTTTGGTGGTTGCCATCTTGTAAACATCACGGCAGAAATGATCAAACCACCAGCTCTTTCCCCTCTTTCTTTCCTTCTTTTTTTTTTTTTTTTCCTTTTTTTAAATGATCCTATAGAGATGGTCCAGCTGCCAGGACTACTTTGGCAGGCAGAGTGCTACAGGACAGAAATGTAAGAGGAGTCTATTAAGGCTGGACAGCCCAGGGTTATTTATATTCCCTCAGCCCCAAGTCCCCTGGACTAAAGACCCAAAGGCTGGTTGACTCATTCCTGATTGATTTAATGGAAAGTCTCCCACCCCATCATCATCTGCCAGAGTACCAGGCATGGATGAGAGGTGGCGAGTTGAGAACTGCCACTTCCCAAGGTATAGTCAGCCTCTTCAACGCTGTGAGTGGTCCAAGCCCAAAGGGATGCTCTTTTTGGTTCCAGTAATTCCCAGTTGGACGTGACAGAGCTCTTTCAGGATGGGTCTAAGTCGAGAGTAGCCTCTGGGTTTAGGTGGGCTGGGAGATTAACATCTTGCCTGGGGTCCTTCAGATAAACCTGTTGGTTTTCCTATCTAATACAGGCCCATCTTAAGTTTTGATGTTGAGTTAAAACTACTTCTACCCCCTTAGTTATAAAAAAGGCCACAAGGAGCATTTATGTGGATATCTGGAAGTGAGATAGTTATTCCATTCCCAGGAAAAGAAAAATAAAGCTAAGTTACAAAACTAAATCTATATGCAATAAAGTTATTATATACTGCTTTGTTTAAGCAGAGTCCTCTGGAATTTATGTACAGTACATTAGTTTTCAGCTATTTATATTCCACAGTTAGACCTTAAGATTCTCTGGTTTTAAGACAATTGTTAAAGATACTTTTAAAGCTCTGAGCAGTTACAGTACATAAAGATGTTAGCTTTTTGTTTTTCATTAGATGCAAGAAGATGCAGGCTCAAAGTCTGGTTGGAGAGCCAGGCTCGAGCAATTTGGTAAATGTGTCAGAAAGGAAATTAGATACTGGAGGATCAAGACCTTAAGACACTAGCTCATTAGAGATCAAGAATTCAAACATGACATTCATATTCGTCCATGGCCAGCACAGATTCATAACACGAATTCCATTTAACATCTTTATGAGCATTTAAGACATGCATTTAAATAAAGTTTCTCATCAGCTAACGCTATTGGGGCAACCACTCTGAAGGGCTCCACATCTTCAAATTACAATGACTGGGGTGTTACATGAATGTTTTGTGTTTGAGGGTCGTTTGAGAGGGGAGCTGGGAAAAGACATGGCAGAGGAAGGTGACAGAAGGCGGGGCGGGAGGGGGTGCTTTCTCCCGAGGAGAGGCAGAATGATCACATGTATTCTGTTGGTGGGAAATGCTGCCATTGCAGAATGTTGGGATATTGATTACAGAACCCTAGTTTCATGCAATTTTCTTTAAGGAGGGGGATAGAAAGTAGGAACTACTTTAAAAAAAAAAATCAAACCAGGCACAGTACAACTCAACGTGGGTGTGTCAACACCACTAAAATGATACTAGTTTGGTGAGGTGGTGAAATACCTCTCCCTGGTTATGCACTCTCCTGGGATGTGCGTTTGATGTGGGAGGGAGAGTCCCCCTCACCTCGGAGGTTCCTGAGGAGGACTTTCAGCTTCTGCGGCTCACTGGTGCGCCTCCTGTTGAAGTCGGCGCGCGGGTGTGTTTGGGCACAGTGGTCCGTCTGCAGGATGTGGAACAGGCTGGCCATGTTGGGCCCGATCTTCTCCATCAGGCTGTCTCTGATTGTGCTGACCGTGTCTTCGTCACATTCCAGTAGGCTTCGGACGAGTCTGTTATAGTATCTGCGTGGGGAAAGAGAGAACATGTGATGGTCATTCAGTGAGAGCCAGACCGTGCAAACATAACTAGTTCATCAGCTGAAGGTGGCTCTTGCTTCCTAAGCCCTGTGCAGTGTCCCCTTAGCTGGAGTGCATCTGCGCCCTGGGTTTGCTACACCATGCAAGACAGGTCCCTCTTGGTGTTTAGAGTTCAGGAGATTGAGATCACACTCTGGAGAGTAGGCTGACTGCAGTGACTAGTCTTTAGAAACAGAATAGTAGAGCTAGCAGGGACCAGAGAAACGATTTAGTGTGACTGGTTCAACTCTCTTTGTAGAGAAGAAATGCAGGTGGAAGAGCTGAAATGACTTATGATGGGTTGAGCCTGACACTCAACACGGATATCAATGGTCGTTACACATACGTAGACAGTTATTTTGATGCTCTTTTGCAATTTTCCCTTTTCTTGGTGGTGTGTCTGCACAGGTATGCATGCAGATGTGTGCATCTTCTGACAAAACTTCCATCTAAGTCCTCTTTCTTCTGTGTCTCATGCATTTTTCTGCAAAACCTAACTCCCTATTGGCCAGGCCTTGATAAAGACCATCCATTGCCTCCTGTCTCTAATTTCCCTCCGAAGATATATGGTAGTTAGAAGGCCAAATGCCAGGCAATGAGGATATTTAAATGGAAAGATGGGTGGTCCCTAAGGGTTCATGCATCTGTAATTCTACAAAGCCTCTCTTGCTGTTCTAGGTTTTGCTGGGCTTGTCCCGTTTTGGATGTCCCATATGTATTTGGTTACCATCACACAGGCCAGCATTTGGTGGTTTAGTGATGGTTTTGTTCCTTGACTAGACTGTAACTTATCAGAGGTGGGATTTGTGTCCTTAACATTTGTATCTACTCTGGCCCAGTGTCACCTGGCTCTATTGCCTGCTTACTATACATTTGTGGATTTATTTGTGGCCATTGAAGAAATGGAGTGTTAAAAATATGATTCTTTTCAATGAGTCATGATTCCCAAAAGAAACATTATCTGTAGGGTCTGGTAAATTTCACAAAAAAATTTTTGTGTTTGGAATAAATTTCCTTCCTGTTTGGAGCAAATTCTTTCAGCATCCCAATCAATGCCGCTAAGCCTTATGGCTCAGAAAGGATTAAACTGTCTAATATTTATAGCATAGAAATCACTTGTCCTGTTCTTTGGCAAGACAGTTCAGGTATTTTCCAGTTCAGGCTGGGATGCATTTGTTCCGTTTGGAGGTGGCAGTTGTCAAAACCCATTAGCTCTGTGCTCGCTAATAAGAAACTCTCCTGATGACAGTGACCTGCAGTATTTATGTGGAGAGACCCTTTCCTCAGAGGAGTCTGAGGATCTCTGGGGCCACAGGATCTTCTATGAAAAGAAACCTGTTTATTTTTAACTTGCCGCACAGAGCCCAGGATCAAACATCTTTCCAGAATAATTTAACCCCCCAGAGAGGTCCTTTCAAGGATGGACGATAAATCGGGTGGAACGTGGGTAATGAGGCAGAGCGGTCACCCTTCTGTGGGTGAGCAGAATGAAGTTGAGGACTGAAAGACGAGCGCAGTGTCTGGGTCACTGACACAGGCCTGGCGATACCCTTCCCTTCAGGGAGAATTAGAGCCAGCTGTGGTTAAAATTGGGACTCTCTGGCACAGAGGAACATTGTCCAGTCCTTTGGGACTAAAAAGCACATGCATCAAGGTGTAGACCTCACTTGGATGGGGAAAGGGGGAGGAAACTGGTTTTGGAAAAATGGAGAATAAATAACTTTGTACTGACAGCTTCGTCCATCTACATACCCACATATAATAGATCTCCAGGCATCTCCTAACTCTTGGGCTCTGCTAGGACCTGGGTGGCCCCCCTGGCTTGCTGTGTCTATTTCAGAGGGTGATTAGATCCTAGAGGATAAGGTTTCTGACCCCCTACCCCTCCAATAAGGACTTTATGACTTAGACGTTAACCCTTCCACTTCTAGAAAGAGCTATTCATGCCAGATGAGCTCCAAAATGGGCTGGGAAAATATGATCTTTCCTTAGAAATACAAAGAATTTAAAGTTCTTTCTTAGAAGGACTTGGCAGCTCCTCTCTGGTTGAAGGAGTCTAATACCCTTAAGGAGACTAAGCTTCTGTAGCCAGCCTTGCAGCTGTAGGGCCATTCATTTCCTTAGGGTACCACTTCTCTTTTTCTGAGGACTCCTACCTTTACTGTCACTTTGTCTGCCAGCCCAGGCATGATACCTGATCTTGGTATATCTTGATGACTCTTGCCAGCCTGACTGCTCTCAGAGACCTCCACCCCCACCAATCTACCCTTACTTCTCCCCCCACAGAGCTTTGTTAACAAGGGCAGGCTAAGGGAGCTCCTTAGAATATAAAAAGGTCCAAGGTTCCATTAATAGCTTCTCAAAGGCTGGAAAATGTGTCAGGCTGCCTTGATTTCAACACAGTTTTTTCAGGATGAGCAAAAGGTGAACCCTGTGCCTCTCCATTAAGGGCCTGGGATGTGGCATTTACCTGTAGGATTGTGCTGGTCAATGAGATAGATCTTTCCTATAAGTCACTAAAGTGCAGTAGATTGTTTAAGAGGTTGTGTCTCCATGAGCAAAAGTTGGCTTAGCCATTGCCACATATTTATTGAGCACGTTCTTATTCCAAGTCTCATTGTCACTATAGCTACTGGTAAGATGTGCCCTTTCTTTTAGGAGAGAATGTACACAAATTTAATTCCTGACGACCATGGTGCACATATATTCAACTATGCCTGGTATTCTATTTTCAGATTAGGGATATTTCCCGCAGGTTTTGCTGGCTGCCATTTTTGAAGTAGAAATCAAATGGCTTGGCTCTAGGCCACGTGAGTTCTAGGCCCAACTCAGTTATTCACAAGCTGTGCGACCTTCACCAGGTCACTCCTGTCTCTGAGCCTCTGTTCTTTAATCAGTAAAACAAGGCAGTTCATGTAGATAGCCTCTGCAGTCATCTCCAGTTATGACATTCTGTTTCTAGGAATTCAATATCTATTTTCCTTCTCAATTTAACAAAAAATAGTGCAGCTCTGCTTATAGCCCCTTCTTTGCAGAAGGAGTTAAAATTACTTAAGATCCCTTTCCATATCTTTATGGAGGTTGGAAGGGATGTGTTGCAAAGACTCAGTGGGCTGAGAGTTCTGATCACCCAGCCTGGAAGGACCTTTTTAAGCATGTTTCTTTTTTTTCACACTTTTAAAATTCCATCCCTGACTTTTTTTTTTTTTCTTGGTAAAGAATAAGATCAGATATTCTCCATAGCTACTGTTTCAGCCATGCTTACCCAAATACACACATACTGCCTAGAAACGTTCTGTGTGAGGGTTTATAAATAGTCCTTTGTTTCCCTTGATCAATATTATTCTTCTGTTTCCTGTTCCCTATCCATGCCCTAGAGAGTTGGAAGCTTTGTCAGTTTTCCTACTCTGGAACTGGATTGGTCTAATTGCCTCCCAAGCCTTTCATTGCCCTGCCTGATCAATTTTGCCTGCTTCTCTCATGGTCGAGAGCATAGTTTGCAAATTCAAGCAGGGGGGACATGCTAGCTACTTTTTTCTTCCACGTGCATTTCTGTCACAGAAAACCCTGTTGTTCTGGCTCCTGGTCCAGTCACAGGCTTTTGGATTCTCCCAGCCCCAAATCTCACGCTAGATAAGTCACAGGAAGGTGGAATGAACCTGTAACTACTTCCTTTTGCAATTCTGTGCCAATTGGCACCAACTTTGCGTGTGTCTATGGTGGCGCAGAGGCTGGGAAAGCAGGATGTTTCAGGAGGGTGAGGAGCTTAAATAGAGCAAAGCAAGCCCAGCGTGGAACCGGAAATCTCTACAGTCCTGAACAGGAATAATATTAGCCAGTCGAAGTGAAATTCTTGGAGAAAGGTTGCATGGAAGATTCTGGTCTTCAAGAGCTGGCCATTTCCCCCCCCCCACTGACCTTTCCTAATGAGTCCCCTGAGATGAAAGAGGGAGATTAGAAAATGGTCATTTAAGAAAGTCGTCTTAAGGTGTTGAAAATAAAGCACCTATTAAAAGGAATAACGCCCTGATTAAAAATTCATTAGTCTCTTTTAAGTTGAGATCCCCAGTCTCATATCTTTTTCTTTCTACAAGACCTCTCCCTTCATAATGGAAGATGCTACTTCAGTTGAGATAGGGAGATGAGTGTTGCCTCAAAATTGGTGACATGCTATGTAGTCATGATTTGTCACAGGACCCTGGAAGGATCTAAGCCTGTAATCATGGCTTTGCTAACACACCCCTCCCTCACCTCCAACCACCACACAAACCCATACTTGGTCCTTAGCCCCTAAGAATTCATTTCTTTGCCTCATGGTGAAGGGAGTCTCCAACAATAGTCAGGTTGTCCCCTTCCTGTCCCCACCTCCATGCAACAGGAATATTCCTAGGAGAATTTTAAAACCAAGGTTGATATAAAGAGGCCACTTGAGAGAAATGGTGGATTTGATTGTCCTGTTCTGAGAAAACCAGTTAGAGCCCCATCATAACACTACTTATAAGGACCAGGGAAATGATTTTTGTAAATTGATTTGTGGTTCTGGAGGGCACTCACCTGCAGTTAAGAGTGAATCGGAAATTTTACAAAACGTCTATGTTAGGGACCTTAACCTTTCCCTAAGGAGGAGCTCCTTTTCTGATGCGTATGGGTACATGACTCAATCACGGGTAAGCCCCGGTAAGGCTTGCCACTGTCGGAAGAAGGGTGGCAGTACCCAGCCAGGAAACTAACCTGATAAGTCTGTGCTAACTCTCAGGCAGCGCGGGGGTAGCACGCATAGGATTGAACACTGTGTGTGTGTGCAGGTTTGGCAGGAGAGTCAAAGAATAGTAGAACTTGGGTTCTGGAGTCCAGTTCTAAGGTAAGGGGCATCACAGTAGGCTAAACTTGACTGGCCTGCACCGCCCCTGCCACGCCAGCCCCATCAGCATCCTCGGTCCTTGCTGGGAACCTTTCCAGGCCACGCACGTGGAGTGATGATGCCAGCCCTCTTGTGGTTTAGGAGTTTACTCTCCTGGCTGAGGAAGGCAGTGAGCCAGGGAACAGAAAGGCATGATGCTCAGATATTATTGTACTAGCTCAGTGGCTTTGGGTCATGTTGGAATATGAAAATGAGAAAGTGACATGTGCAGCCACTAGAACACCATTCTAGGAAATCTTGGACTAGTGGGAAAGGTGCTAACATAAGGTCTGGAAGGGAACATTGAGAATAGTCCAGCCCAGCCATTTCACTCTTCACAAAGAAAATCTGTCCCAGAGAAGTGAGATGGCTTGTTCTGGGCTACTCAGTGACATCTCTGACTGGGCTTGGGACTGATTCGAAATACGTGCAGATTTAAAAGTCTGCATTATGACATTTGACCAGAGTTTTGATCACAGCCAATTGTACTGCTGCACAGTCATGGTTTCAGCCAAATCGGATGTCTCAAAAGCTTGTTTCTAGAAACTTCACCATTCCCTTCAGGTTTTATCGCAAGAAACAGACAATGAAAATGCACCCAGGGTTGCTGCAGAGATGAAGCTTTCTGTGAGCTACATGGAAAGACTTTTCCTATAACAGTGGTGGTGGTGGGGGGAACCCAAGCTGCTTAAACTGTCACATCCAATCGCAAACATATTTTTCCTGCAAAAGCTGGGAAGACTGCAAGCTAAAATAAGAGCGTGACTGTGGCAATTTAAACCTCCCTCCCAGTCTGGCTCTGCCAGCCAATCCCCCCTCCCCCTCTGCTGATGACGGAAAAGGAGACTCAGTTCATACCTGTTGGAGAAGTGATTGGGTAGCTGGACGACCTCCGTGATGGCTTCGGGGTTCCGCTTGGCAATGCTGCACACATTCAGCTTGCTGTAGCACTCCTCCTGCACCTCGGCGATCATCCTCTGGAAAGTGGAGCACCTCCGAATGGCGAGGAACACTTTGGAGGTGACCCCATTGGCGATGCACTTTAAGCTCTCTTTGACAAATGCTTTTCCCTGCCAAAGAGGGAGGATGGGGGGGAAAGCTTTAGCTTGACCTGACAAAAGAGGCCAGGGCATACAGCATGGGGAATTTAAGGGGGCTCGTCTTGGCATCGTATCATGGCCATCTGTATATCCTTGCAATGAGAAGATTGCATGCTATGGCCAAGGATTAAAAAGAATGCCCCTCCTCCCTTAGACTCCCTGGAGAATGGAGCTCAGGGAAAGGAAATGAGATTAGAGGGGAAAAAGGAGATGAACCATAATCAACCACCCTGCAGCTTGAATATAGTCATAATCTGGTTTTATGTTCTTGGGATTGAGACTTTGAGAATTCAAATCACAAGCTGGTATGCTAGGTCATACAGAGAGAACTTCTTTGCTTAGAAGCACATTTTAATTTTCTCAGCAAGAAGAAAAGCTTTTTGGATTTTTACCCCTTCCCCATATAAAAGGGCCCCGTCAGCTCCTTATGGTCATGCATTAGTTGGGTGGGGAGAGTCTGAGAACCTATTTCCTGTCCACATGTGTGTGTACACACGTGTTGAGGTGGGAATTTACAGTGGGGAGGCTGAGAGGCAGGGCTGGTTCCCTACAGGACTGGTTCCTAAGAACAATGGTCTGACACAGCCAGCGTGAGCCAAGGGGTCAAGTTCTTATTACCTGAGTGTCAAATTTAGCAGCGCTGTACAAGAAGGATTTACAGATGTCGTACATCCCATCTGTGTCACAGGTGGAGTTTTCCAGGCATGCAAAAGCCCCACAGCCGACCTGCAGAGCACTGTTGAGGCAGCGAACCACTTCAGCTGGAAGAGACAAATCCATCCAATCCAGGTCACACAGGATCGACCTGTGGGTGGCTGGATGGGATCAAGTGGGTGCAGAAGCCAATTTCAAGGGCAAGGGGTCAGAAGAACTTACCCTAGGAGACCGTCATGAGGGGTAATACATGGACCCATTCGAAAGAAAAGGGATAGACCAGGAGGCCCTTTGGCTTATAGGAGCCAGAGCACATGACAGGGAAGGAGTTCTTCCTCTGAGATACGTTCTCCGTGGTTTCACCACTACATACAAAAGGGAGGTTGGAGTCTGTGATGCACGGTGCCTTTAAGCAGCTCTAGGGCATCAAAGGTCACCACTTGGCACTTGAAAGCATGGAAAGGCGCAGTAGGCAGTGGCCAGTGGTCAGGTCTGAGAGGTGAGGAGGGCCAGGGAATCCATCTGGCTCCCCAAAACTGCACTCCAGAGTAAAGAGCATGGGCTTTCAATCTAAATGGCAGAGAAGAATGTGCCGGGAGTCCACTTGGAGACCCTTGTCATTTTTGGGCTTTTAACTTACGGTCATATTGGCAGAAAGGAATCTGATCCATTCATGTTTCACCCAACCCCCCGCTATAGGACAGTGCTTAGAGGTATATTTAATCTCTTTCATATTAAAAGCCTTCTTAAACTGAGGTGTGGAATAACAAGGCCAAGTCACCCCTTGTGCAAGACTGGAAGAAAACCGCAAAGAACTTGCACGAGGCTTTCTCCGTTCTGGATAAGATCTCCCATAAAAGTAATTTCTCTCTTACAGAAGGAGGGGGGATGTTCTGGCAGGCAGCTTAGCAAGAAATGATCTGCAGCCTTCATGCCATAGGATTCTCCTCTGAGATCAAAAGCGTGGTTCAGTTAGGCTTCCCCACCCCCTCCCACCACCCGCAGCCTCTGGGATGTTACAAGTCATTTCCCTAATTATATATTTCCACGGGTTCAAATTATAACTTTGCTTTAAGCAGTTTTAATATGCATTAGGGCTGCTATTGTTTTAGGCAAGCTCGATTTGTGAATCACTGCATCTCTATAGCAACTAAGTACAAAAGGAAGTGAAGCAAAAGCCCTCCTCTCAGCAGGGACCTGTGCTCTTCCAAGGGGAGCATGTCTGCAGCATTCTGACACCTGCGATCCCATCTTCGCTGACAGTTGGAGGAGAGAAGGGCAGTAATGGAAGGGGAGCAAGCGAAGCCCGAGAAGTCAAGAGGCAGATGTGTCAATGCGGGCTTCCTAATGACTCTTCTCCTTCAGAGGCCAAGATCATGCACAATTAACTGCTCCAAGAGTCAGGACGAAAGTGAGACCTTCCCCTTGGAGAAACAGCTGCTACATTTCACAAATATTTCTTTTTCAAGGGGCTTATTGGCCACAGGGCTGCACGGATGACTGAATGGAGCCCGAGAGAGAGCTGGGAGGGGGAGAGAGGCAGCAGTGTTGGGGGTGGGATGTGTATAGGGTTTTCTCTGAATCCGCCCTGGATTTGTCAGACTTGAGGGCTATGGTTCTGAAAATCAGTCTGAAGAGGGAGGGAAGTCAAGTTACGGGGTCTTAAAGAGGGAAGGAAGAGGAACAGCATCAGACAAGCCATGTCTCACCTTAGATCAGCTTCTGGAAAGTGTAAGAGCGCTTTGAGGCATGCCAACATTCAAGCCTTTCCCCCGCTCCCCTCCCCCCCAAAAGGGTACGTGCCAGATTTCAGGCAATCAGGCTAGGCTTATGCAATGAAATACCCTCAGCAGAGCGTCCAGCTTCTTCGTTAGTTGCATGCAATTTATTAAACAAAGGAGCTCCACTTCCTAAGGCTATTGGATTACACTGGCAGTTTACTGCCATCAGGCATGAAGCACATTTATTATCAAGATCAGCCGTCACAGACACAGTTGCAAAAGCGAGAGGCAAATGAGGACAGCTCTTTGGGGGAGAAAACCGGTCCTGGGTTTGCTGCTTACCTGAGTTCTGAGCTGCCACCCGGGATTTCCTGGGGCTCACAGAGTCATTCTGCTCCGCCTCATGGGTTGCAGAAACACTGATCACCAACACGAGAAGCACTGCTGAGTTTTGGAGCATTCTCTGAGAAGTTTCCGCTAAGTTGTTGGGTTTTTTTTTTTCCTCCCCCCCTTTCCTCTTTCCCTCTCCCGGCTTGAGTGAAGATGTGGATCTGGATACACAGAAAGCTTAGGTGAGGATTTGATGAGGATTTTTTTTTTTTTTTTTTGGTTGCTGCTGCTCCTGCGGAGGACGCTGCTGCTGCCGCCGCCGCTGTTGCTGCTGTTGCTGTTGGTGCTGCAGTCTCTGCTTCTTGCACCTCTGGCTTTTGCAAACTGGGGGCCCAAGAGCTGCACCCAGGGATTTTATAGCCGTTCTTATCGGTCCTCAGAATCAGGGACCAATCAGGTCCCGCAACCGGTCTGACTAACCAATAGGAGGGCACGCAATTCAGCTGGAGCTTTTTGACTTCTTAGAAATATTTTCCAGCAAATTAAAAGTACCTGCTGCCAATGTTGTCTGTGTGCCCTGTGTGTGTGGGGCTGTGTGTGCAATGATGTGTGAGAAAGCTATTTTCATGGAAGGGATAACTTTATATTGATCCAACTAAAAAAATCTTATAAAAATCTCTCCGAGGTGCTTTTTGAAATCTGTCTTTTTCTCGTGAGCCACTTGGGGGAAATGGATAGCATAGGCGGGGTGGGGAGGTGTGATCTCTTTGGATTAGAATTTAACCTTATTACAGCAGTTTTACTCTAATTTTAACAGCACATTCTCTGTTCTTTGTGTTGTAAGCTGCAAATGCAATATCTCTGTCTTTTCTGCATATGTGTGTTCACAGGTCTGTGATGCATTTTTGTTGTATGTGAGCATCCTTAGTTTTCACTCACATATATGAGCCCCTTGAGGAATTTACGTGAGTAGATGAGCCTTGGTGGACTGAGATATAATAGCTCCAAGCTTTGGCTCCATTTCCTGTTTTTCAGCCTATGACCCTGGCCAAGTCCTTTTACCTTACTCTGTTTTCCCAAATCCGTAAAATGCCAGAGTTGGACTCTGGCATTCCTTATACCTCTAAAATGATGTGCGTCTTCAGTAATGTGAATTAACCTTGGCTCCGTCTTTTCAGTCGTTAGCAGAATTGCAAACTCCAGGAGTGTTAGTTACCATAGGTACATTCATGCACACCTACACACACCACACGCGATGGGCAGACATCGTGAATGCCTGGAAATTAATAAACTGTGTATTCAAGCCCAGCAACTTCATAATCATGTTGAAACAATAAGCTGGCCAAAGCAAGACTAAACCTGCTGGGTAAACCAGTTCATTTCTTGGGGGGTGGGGGGAGGTTGGGGGTAAGGAGGGAAAGATCAGAATGTGTAGGAGAGAGAAGACTGATAAGCTCTAGACTTAATGGGAAAATTATGGTGGAATCACAAATTATGCCTAGTATGGAAGCTCCTATTTTCTTATAAGTGAGCTGTAGGCAACACTAAGGCTTGTCTCTAGCTTGTGAAGGAGGCTGATGATCCAGAAGGTGTCTTAGGGTAGGAAGGCAGTCCTTAAGGTCTGAGTGAGGTGAAGGGATTAAACAATAAAACGTTAAAATGTTTAAAAATTTTTGGGAAGTAAAATGAGAAGGGCCATTGGTGATTTATACAGACTTGGGCAGGATGATCTTGCAAAGAGATGGAGCCAGTGGCTTCACTCTGGATCCTAAAACCCTCAACAAAAGTTAGAGTGCCCAACTCTGTTAAACACAAACCAAACCGAGAATCAGGTGTATATGCATGGGCATAGTGGGTCTGGTGGGCGATTATAGCCTGAAACTTACAAAACAGGATTTGGAAAACATGAACGTTTCTTAGAACAAGGGATAGAGGGAATAAAAGGGTACAGGAAATACTTAAAAGGGAATTTTCAGATTTTCATGAAATAAATTTATGTTAGCTAACAGTATCAGTATTATTTTGAGTGCCTTCTGGGCTGAGTGCCAGGGGCCAGGTGGGTGAAGGCAAAAGAAGAGATGGAGAAGAAGGTAAATTGGTGATTCTTGTCCTTGAGGGGCTTGCAGTTGGGCTGGGAGGATGGCCAGTCTCAGTCATGTTTGGTAAAGCTTTGGGGTGTCAAGACCTTCAGTGGTAAGACATGGCTTAGGCTGCGCTGGCTAAAGATGTGGGGTGTGCCTCATGAAAGGATTTTCAAGGAGACATCAGTAGTGGGTGGGAGTGCACGAAAATTGCTGTTAATGCTTTTTAAGAATTTAGGAAAAAGATATGACATTAATATTTTATCTTTAAATCTTGTGGAAAGCTCCAAGGTTAATTTCGTTAGGCAAGAGTTGTTGATGTACAGCAATGCAATATAGTCACCCAGTGTTCTCTTCCAGAAAGGGAAGAAGAGGACAGATGCCTTTTCATCCTGAGGTTCATGACTTCTATTCCTCAGTCTTCTCTACCTCCTTGGCTATTTTTCGTTGTGGCAGGCAGTTCTGTTTTTCTCTTGCTGGACTTCCCCTGAGTTGGTCTACTGGCCTGGTAGGGTGATGGTTTACCTGTGACCAACCACACTGTTTTTTCCAACTCTCTGATGCTCTCACGAGAATGTGATGTCCTTCAAGCATCAAGATGTGTTTGTCTCCTTTTGATGTTGATCTCTCGATCCTTTGAATTTTGCTCACTGTCATGTGCCTGGGGGTTCATTGTTAGGTGTGCTTAGTGTTTTACAATGGCGGATGGACTGTCCTTGATAGTGGTCAGTCACCTTGGTTTGAATGTAACTAGTGTGCGCGTCAATACATTTGAGAATGTCAAGGGAGATAGTTGAAGTCTATGTGGAAAATGCCCAACGTAAAGCTTCTTCCCGGAAGGTCACGGTTTGACGATATCTGAATGTTTGCAATCATTGTGCAGTTGTCTTGGATTCTGATGCAGCAATGATAGAGGAGTCTTGGGAACTCTGGTGGTGACGTCTGGTTCCTTTGTAACTTCTTGGGGCGAGGAGAGTCTGAGAGATTACGGAGGAGTCTGAATATCAGATTTCAGGGTCTGAATTTTATCCTGGAAGTAAGAGGGAGTCATTAGGGTTCTTCAGTAGGAATTGTTAAATGATGTGTTGAAATTACTGTTCAGGGGAGATCACTTCATCATACTTATTATGGTTGGGAGCGAGAAAAGGATAGAAGTCATAAGACTAGTTAGTAATATCAGTTTGGATTGATGGAGGTTCTGGATTGCGATGGTGGCAGTAGGAAAGGAAGGGGGATAGATATGAAAGATAATTTCAAATGAAATGGAAATTATCAATTAACCTAAGGATTGTCTTGGAAAAGATTTCTCTTTAACAAAAATGGAGATAATATACATTAGGACTTTTCCTTCCCCATTTTTTAGTTAGTTATTTTTTAGTTGACAGGACAACCTGGTATGGTATCTCTGTTAGGCAGATACTTTCTGGTGCTCTGTTAAGGAAGCAGAATTACTCAACAAAAGGACTTGGCTGTGCTTCTAAGGAGGGTGCCCCCAATTGCAGTGGGTGGGAGGGGACGGTATACTTTGCCATTGCCCCTGAGCAGGGAAAGTGCTAAGAAGTGAGAGGGAGAAGCTGCCAACACCTAAGGCTTGGGTGATGATGCTCTGGCTGTGCCCGTGCAAGGCTGGCATGAGTTCAGTGAGAAGATTAAGCCAAGACTCTCTGGGGCTTTGTTGGCTTTGGCTAGCTTAAAGCTCAGCAGTGAATATGCATTGCCTTTTCAGTGAGAGGAGCCCAAGAGCATGTTTTCTTGGTAAAGGTTCATTTTGTTAACTGTGTGCAAGAACCACCAAGGTTGTTCTGACATAGTGACCAAGGTTGGACCATTCTTCTTTGGGAATTGCGAGCCTGTGTTTTTCCTGTTGGACCATTGGACTGTTGAGTCATGCCTTCCTAACCTCAAGACAAAGGAGGAGGAAAAAGAGAAAGATGAGGGAAAAATATTTTTTTTCCATGTTTCTATAAAGACAACAGGTTTTTTGCATGGATCGTCCTAAATTTTGGAGTTAATCTGTGCCTCTTACAAGTCTTTGATTGCTTTAATCTCTACTAAAGAAAGAAAATGGGAAAATAAGAGGGCAAACTCCTCTCTGCTCCCACTGGTTGGTGGAGGGTTACTATGTGACTGGCACTAGTTCGGGTGTTGTGGGAAATGCAGAGAGAGATTTGGCCTTTTTCTGTGCTCCATGAATTCCCAAGCTAGTTCTTAAAGCACGAATGTTGTATTTGAGGAAGAATATCTGTTTTCTGGAAACATAATACAGCAAGTGGGTTGGAATAGAGTTTTATAGGTTTGGATTCAATTAACATTTACTGGGTGCCTATCTGCCCCATGCCAGGCATTGCTGCTGCAGAGGTTTCTTATCTGTAAGCAGGGACTGCTTTCTTCCTATCTCACAGGAGGAGCCTAGGACCCAAAGATAAGAATGGCTTACCCATGATCATGGAGTGTGTGATGGATAAATCTCGCGAGACTTGCTTATTAGAGAAGTAGCGCTGTATTCTGTAGTTATGTACCCATCCCAGTGGTTGAGGGAGTGTGGAGGTGGAGGGGGTGGGCCGCAGGAAAAAGATAATAGGATGACCTGACATCCTGAAACCAGAACAGACAAGTTGAAATGAGCGTGCACTCCTGTTAATACCTGCTTCTCATTTTCTCAGGTGTAAGTTCCGATGTCACTTTGTATCAGGGAAGACAAATTTATAGTCCTAGGGCAGCCTGCGAATCTTCAGAGTCTCCGATGAGCCTTCTGAAGCAAGTATGAAGAGGTTTTGTGTGTCATCCAATCTGTCCTTTAAAATAGCTCCAAGGGAGACCGGAGATGATATTACTCCGTTGAGACACATGAGGGCGCTCGAGCCAACCGACAATGTTTCCTTTAAATTGGGGTTGGGGGGGGGAAGTTGTGAATCCTGGCTATGTTCAGCCATTGTTTCATGCCGTCAGGATGCTGCTTAGGGGGATAGTGTCTGTCCGAGGTCTAGAGCAGTCACCGGAGACTTAGCCCGCTGAGCTTGCAGATTAGCACGGTATTTGCAATATACACTATTCTACATGCTGTTCTGTTATTGCCTGATGGGGAAATAGGTTGCAGGCAAGTTTCTTTAACTGTTCAGCCCAGTCCTAAGGGGATCTGTACTCTCAGATAACACACTTGTGGTACTTTGAGCTCCTTGGTTTAAAAAAGGGAGTCTATTTCCAGGTGGTAGTGAACATTGCTCCTCATTACTGAAGAAAAAGAAATTGCATTTATTTTTCGACCTAGGATTGTTTTTGCTAAGGGCCTCTAGACAGAGGTCAAGGCTGAATAAGTTTTCACGCTATTTCTGTCACTTTTTGTGCCTGCCCTACTGCTTGGAAATCTTTCCAGGGGAGCGTGGGAAGCAGACGTGGGGACAAACCTGTGCACCTCCTGCTTTCCTGGTCCTGCCCCCAACACCTGTGTGAATACGGGGTTTGTGTCCTGTTGGATGCAGGGACCGATTTGGAGTGCTCGAGGGTTGGGGCAGGCTGTCACACTGCGCATGTCTGAGATGCGCAAACTCCTCTGGCGAGAGGATCAGGGCTTATGACTTCCAGCCAACTGATCCCTCCCGCTGTGTGTGTCGGGAACGATGTCAGCATTGTGACAGTATAGTCAAGTCGTGGGACAGATGTGGGTGCGTGAGCCTGAACCCGAGGCAGCACACGCGTGGCGTTAAAACTGGAAGCTGTATAGAGGAGGACTGGTCAACGATGCCACTGACTTTGTGAAATACAAATTTAAAAAAAGTTTACTACAGCAACCCATGCTGGAGCATCATCCTGACATATTTAGCCTAAAGGCAGCTTGTCATTTGCAAAATGCTGTCCAAGTAAAAGAAGTGTCATTCAGCCTTTCCTAAGTGCTAGACAAATCTATTATTACTAGTTTATTGGCTGAGAAAGGGAGGTGTGGGGAGGGAACAGCCTTTATACAAAGTTACCTGGCAAGTCAGCAAAAGGGCCAGACTAGGAGATTATAGATTTCTGTACTTGATGTTTGGCAGGCTTGCCAAGAAATTTTTTTTTTATGGAAATTCAGATGCGTTTTATAATCAAGTTGCATTTAATATGCTTTAGGCTAAAGTGCAATTAAGATACATCAGTTCTTGGCTCTGGAAAGGGTATCAAGGGAGTATCAACACATTCCCATTGCTATATCAGAGTAATAAAGTGCAGAATGCGGAGTCAGAATTTATACTGTAAGGTTTTTATAATGGTAGCAAAAATGGTCACCAAGTACCATTTCGTCTGCTCTCAGAGAACATGGTTCTTGTCAGCTGTTTGGGAAATGAACTCTCTCAGCCCTTTTAAAAATTAATTGTAAGGAAATTTAGTGGAATAAATGGAAATCCAAGTGCAAAGGAAACACGCTCTGGCCTCCAGGCAAGCATTTTCTTGAACATGTCATTCCGCACTCTCTAGTGGCTATGACAGCAAGGAGGAGGAAGAGAGAAAAAGTTACAGCTTCGGAGGAAGTGGGTGAAATCCTTAGGGGCAAAAATGTCATCGGGGAGTCATTGCTGCTAAGATAGGGAAATTTAGCTCCAAAAAGTGTGGAGCCGTAGAATATCATTTTCATACGACACATTTTAATTATATTTTTCATTGCTCCTTCTCATATTTGTGCTTTGAATAATTCCTTCGCTTAGCCATAACTGCTAGTCTTTACTGTTGTTAGATTAACAAAGGAAGGGCTGTTTCCTCTGTGGGGTGTGTGTGTAGCTTTACCCTTTCTTTCATTTGGTGTTTCACTCACTCACAATAGACCTTGGAATACGGGAAACAATGAGAAATGAGTCACAACTGCGAAAATCAAACGTTCGAAGTGAGAAAAGTGTATTTCCTGACATGATACGTAACAGACCTTGAAAAATGGACTGATTTGAAAGAAGGGTTAGTGTTTTGTGCTTTTCAAGTCATAGCTGCTGCTGCTTTGGTTTTTTTTTCTCCAAAGAAGTAGAGAAGTAGACAGATAGCTTAGACTTACCCGATGAGTCCAGATACCTTTCTGGATCATTCTGAAAGGTGCACGGACACGGAGTCACTCTCGGGAGATGCCTGTTCTCATCCTCACCCTTGAGCCCTCCGTGGCAGCCCAGGCTAAAGCTGAGGACGTGAGGAACTGCCTTATGTCCACCATGAGCAGGGCTCCAAGGATGCTTGCATGTGTCCTTTCAAACACGTGAAGTTTCTTTAGGTGACCTCTAGAGGCCGTGAGGTTTTCTTTCAGCCTCTCTACAACCCCTTCCCCTGTCACTCCTGAAATACTACCTTTTGCCATCCATCTAGAAAGAACCACTGGAAGCCCCTAGCTCCTTTCCGAGTGGTGAATACGAAGCCACCAGCCGTAAAATAGGTGCCACGAATGGCTTGTTACAGGGAGGAGGTGGATTTACTGAGAAAGAGCCGTGCTTTGCTGTAGGATTCTGTGGCTATTGCCAAAAAGGGTTTGCTATGTGGGAAGAATTCGAACTGTGCTGAGTTTCTGGGAGAACCCCCCAAACCTACCCCACTGTTGGGTGAAGACACTGAATCCAGCTGCTTCTCTTGTCCTAGGGGCTTGGTTCGTAATTCTGGTTCCTTATTGGTCGGAACTTCTCCATCTCCTGTGTGTATATGCTCATCATGTGAATATATATACACAGTTGAAAGGTATGGGACCTTATCAAGGTTACCTACAGCCTTTCTGAACTCTAGGTTCTTGTTCTAATGGAGCCCCTGAATCACAGCACAGCAAACATATTAAAATGCACCCATGTTCCATGCTAAGTATATTGTTATGTAATTATAGATAATGTGTTGAATAGCAGTTGATGAGTTGGCATGATGTTACATTTTGTAGGTGTTTACTTAAACATCTATTTGAACTTTTTGCAGTTTTCTTTTGGTATTTTTTTTCCTTTGGAATAAGCAAATTTTCTCCCCAGTTCTCAATCATTTTTAAGCCTTTGAAAAGCTCAGATGCTGGGCACTGTCCTATAGTGCCTAAGGAATAACATGGCTCTGGGTTTTGAGTTCAAGAAGTTGTTACAAGACAGGACCCAGGGGCCCATTCATGTAAACAAATATTTCCATAGGGCGTTCACATCGTGCTTGGAAATGAACCATGGAACCGGGACCCCATGCTCAAATTCATTTTGGTGTGGGGAAATACCCGGAGCATCAGCATATGAAAGTCACCCAGAAATCCTGCAAGAAGAAAGCTTTTAAATATTTTAATCCAATGTTTCCCAAATGCATTTGATTCAGAAAGCCTTTTAAAACGAGTAATGCTTACCAACGTCCTAAAGAGCTATTGTTCCTTGGAACTAACTTTGGGAAATGCTGATTGGAAGCCTGTTGGCTTCCACTTAAATCCTCTGGGTTTACCTTGGTCCGGCTCTGGACTAGTTTTATTCCTGCAGCCTCCATCATCCTTCTTTGCAGCCATATTCAGAATTAAACCTGCCTTTACTTGAGAGCCTGCAGGGGCTTTGAGTGCTGGACGTATCTCATTCAACTCATCCTGCTGTTGCAATCTTCATTCACAACAGTGTATGTAATACAGATATTGTCCATATTGTACCTACAGGTTTGGAGTGAGGTTCAAAGAAGCCCAGTCAAATAAGAAATGGTCTTTATTCAATATTGGATCTGTCTGACTCTAGAACCCATGATTCTAACCAATGGCATGTGATAGAAGAGAACTAAAACACTCAATCCAGAAATAAGCATATTCAGGAGTCCAGGACATGACGGTGCCCCATTTTCATTCCACTGCCATGTCTCACCGAGTATGTTCTCTATCTGTTGCTCTAGGAAAGGTGTTAATAGAAAGGATGTTTTCCCTTTAGGTCCTGGTAATCTCTGCCTTTAAGTGAACAAAACTCTTCCAAACTGCCTGATGGGGCAGCGCAGGGAGGAAGGAGAGTGGCACTTATGAACGTTGTCTTTCCTCCCGCTTAGCTCTCTCTGCTGCTGCCAGTGATGAACGATGGTCTGGCCAGCCTGCTGCACCCACAGGGTTAGGAGTCCTGTCTCCTTTGGAATTTCTTTTTGGCTTTATCTTTTTGTTGGCCATCTCCTGACACTGCTCCTTCTAGTAATCACTGCTAAGCTCCTTGCTGGCTGCCCCCAATACTGCAGCAGAACAAAATCATCTGGGTTACCCTTCTGTTTCCTTCATTGTGCTGATGAAATTGCTCTTGATTCTTACTAGGGAATAGCTCAATCTCTTGTTGAGGGTATTTTCTCTACTTGAGAAGAGGAGAAAGGAGTGGGGGGGAGCACATTGTTTCTTGGCTTTCTCTCTATACAAAGAGAGGAACTCTAGAGTTACAGCTGTTACTAGTGTTCATTTGAGGGATCCCAAGTTCTCATTCCTCAAAACTGCTGGGAAAATTCTAAGCTTATGCCTTTCCTCCTTTGTATGTAGTACCCACCTGGTAAAGGTCACAGAATCTAATATTTTTTTAGCATCTTCTTTCATAGAAGGGCACTTACGTGTCACCCAAATAGTTGATTCTGTTAATGAGGTCCTTTGTTTGATCTGCAAGGCCTTGTATGGTTATGGCCTTCCCATGCCTTATTATTTTGGGGGGCGGGCATAGTGGGGAGGCATAAAATTGCACACTTGTATTCTCTAGGCTTCATAGCTATATGAACTGACAAGTTTAAAATTCAAGTTGAGAAAGAATATCCATACTATTATTTTATTTTTTCACCTTGTGTCTAAGCCAAGATTATCAGCAGGGATAAAGAGAAAACACATGTTGTTAAATATTACTTAGGTATTTGACATGTTATGAAGGAAAAAATTCAACCGTACTCTTACGTGTACCATTATGTTCAGTCTTCTATTAGTATCAATGGTTTGACTAAGTGGAAATTACAGGCTGACATTGCACAAATACTCATAATCATGCTATGTGTTACAACTCCATTCAAGATAATAATCAGACTGAATCTGGGGGTGGTGGCCAGAGGAGGTTTCCTAATGGAGGAGGTGTTTAAGCTGAAATCTACGCAATAACCTAAGATGTAGTTGTGCAACCCAGCTCCCCTGCCCCCACTATTGCCTAATGCTAGACATCACCAGTACGCATGGTCTATGTACCTGATGCCCTTTTAGCCTGGTGTGTGAAGGGGGGGGTTCTAGTGAGAAGGAACAGCATGCATGACCATCCCGAGATGCAATATGGTGGGTCCAAAGAACTGAAAAGTCTACCATATGGTGAAAGTTAGAGAAAGAGTGATATTAGATGAGACCAAGGAGGTTGGATGGGGCTAGATCAAGCTTGATCTTCTAGTCTCTGTTAAGGCTTTTGGACTCTTTCCTAAGGGCAGCAAGAGCCCATTAAAAAATTTTAAGCAGGCAAGTGCCATGGTGAGATTTGCATTTGAAAAGTACATACTTCAAATTATAGTATGAAGAAAGGATTGGTTGAGAGCTAAGGCGGAATAGGTAGACTAGCAGGAGGTGAGCCACAGTGAATGGTGTTTGGACTAGAGTGATAGTGGGGTGGGGAATGGATCCAAGAGATACTTAGGAGATATAATCAATAGTACTAGGTGACTGATGTTTGGATAGAGGGACAATGAAGTGGGGTAGATTCTAAGGTAACTTTCAGGTTTCTGTCTTGAGCTTGGAGGAAGGTGACACTTACTGAGATATAGAAGACTGGTGGGAGAGAGTTTTGTGTATCAGTGCAAGATGACCTCAATTTTGGACAAATCAAGATGTTAAGATGTGTAATAGGAGACTGAGTGGTTGGTTGGATATATAAATCTGGAGCTCAGGGCATCAGGGAGATGTGAGGGAAATCTGAGCTGAAGTTATAAATTTGGTGGTTGTCAAGGTTTAGAAACCATGGAAATGGTTGAGATTATTTAGGGGAAAGTATTGAGTTAGAATCAAAGAAAGCCAAAAAAGAAAGTCTGGAAATCACACACACATATTAAATGGTTGGGTAGAGAAAGAGGAGGTTATGAAGGAGATCTAAAAGGTGTGTTCAGGGAGGGTAAGAGAGGGTTCACCAAAGGCAAGGGAAGAGATGCTTTAGGAAGAAGGAAGTAGTGAACTGTAAAATACTGTTGGGCGTACAAGGGTATCAGGGGAGATATCTCTGGCTGGAAGTAACAGAAGCTACTCAAACTTGCTTGAACAACCAGGGTATATATTGACTCTTCTGGCTGGAATTTTAGAAGTACAGAAGGCTTTAGGTTCACCTTATTCTAATGATTCTGCCTGCATTAATCTGGGTTCCCTTGGGTGTACCCTCCTCTGTGTGTGGGTTTTATCCTTAGACTATTTCCCTCCTGGGACGAAACAGTTGCACTTGTCTCTGGATTCACATCAGTCTTCCTTGGCATCCAGAAGAGTTTTTGTCTCTTCCCACTTGTGCACTCTTGAAAGAGAACTTAATTTACAGAAGCCCCTGGTGCACAATTCTTTCTGGCTCATAATTGGGCTGAAGTGAGTCATGTTTATTTCTGAATCAAATCCTGACCAGAAAAGTACCTTGCGTTTAGTGACTTCAGTGTGATTTCCTCAGCTTATTACTGCTAAGGGGATGGGGGTAAATAGACCAATGAGGCTCATCACAGGAAATAGGGATTATCTTCCCTTGAGGCATAAGACTAGAGTTCTTTGAGGGATGCTGAAGGACAGAATGAATGTAGGTTGGGCAACCAATGATGCCCACCGTATTAACACAAGCAAGAGGTAAGCAGTGCTTATTGGAACTTAAAAATCTTTATACATATTTAGTGAGGTGTAATTGACACAAATTCATTGCATGTGTTTAAAAATTGTACCATAAAACCATGACCACAATCGGGGTGATGAACATATTCATAACCACAAAAGTTTTCTCACTACCCTTTCTAATTGTTTCCTCTTCTCTCTTCTCATCCTATTCCTCCTTCCTTGTCTAGTCCTCAGGCAATCACAGGTCTCCTTGTCACTACAGATTTATTTGCATTTTCTAAAATTTTATGTAAGTGCAATACAGTAGGTATTTTTTTGGTCTGGCCTCTTTCAACATAATTATTTTGGGATTCATCCATGTTGTGTTTATCGAGTTTAGTTTTATTGCTGTGGTATCCCATTGCATGGATATAGTACAATTTGTTTATCCTTGCGCATACTGGTGGACATTTTGGTTTCCAGTTTTGAGCTATTACAAATAAAGGTTAGGAATATTCATGTACAATTGTGTTCTCTAGGGTAGATACCTAGGAGTGGAATGGCTAGATCACAGGGTAGGAAAGTTTTGCAAAGTGGTTGTTAGATTTCACACTCCTGTGAGCAGTAAATGGGAGTTCCATATTCTCATTAATACTTAGTATCGTCAAATCTTTCAATGTTAACCACTCTAGGGGGTCTGTAGTGGTATCTCATTGCGATTTTAACTTGGGTTTCTCTAATAACTGATAATGTTGAGCTTCTTTCAATATACTTATTTTCTATCCATATACCTTGTTTTGGTCAAGTATCTGTTCAAATCTTTTGCCTAATTTAAAAAATGATTTGGTCTTATTGAGTTTTATAAGTTCTTTATTCTAGATATAAGTCCTTTATTGGATATGACTTATAAATATTTTCTCTCAGTCATTGGCTTCGCTTTTAATTTTCTTAATGTTCTATCTTTCAAAGAGGAAAGTTTTAGTTTTTGTTAAGCAAATTATGCTTTTTGTATTATGTTTAAGAAATCTTTACCAAACTCAAAGTCATTAAGATTTTCTCATATTTTCTTTCAGAAATTTAAGTTTAGCTCTTAAAGTTAGAATCATCATTGATTTTTGAGTTAATTTTTGTATATGGTGTGAGGTAAGGGTCAAGGTAAATTTTTTGTTTCTTTTTGCATGACTATCCAATTGTTCTAGAACTATTTTTAGAAAAAAATTCTAGCTGAATTTCCTTGGCATACTTGTTGAAAATCAATTGCATATACGTATGTACTCCCATATTGCTTCTCATCTTTGTCCCCTTTTATGGTTTCCACCTATCTTGACCTACCAATGTGATCCCAATGTGATCATTCTTTTTTTTTTTTATTTCAGCATATTATGGGGGTACAGATGTTTAGGTTACATATGTTGCCTTTGCCCCCCCCCAATCCGAGTTTCAAATGTGTCCATCCTTCAGGTGGTGCACATTGCACTCTTTGTGCATGCATATACCCGTCCCCTCCTCCCTCCTCCCCCCTCCCCCCTGCCCAACATCCAATAGATGTTGTTATTATATGTGCACTTATGTGTTGATCAGTTAATACCAATTTGATGGTGAGTACATGTGGTGCTTATCTTTCTATTCTTGGGATACCTCATTTAGTAGAATGCGTTCCAGCTCTATCCAGGAGTATACAAGAGGTGCTATATCACCATTGTTTCTTAAAGCTGAATAGTACTCCATGGTATACATATACCACATTTTATTAACCAATGTGATCATTCTTAATAATGCACTGTGCTAAATACAATGTACTATACACTGTACTTATTTTTTCAGAAATTTGGGATTATATTACACATAATGCTTCATAATTTGCTTTTTTCCCCTTTAAATACATCTTGGAAACTTTCATTTAAGTAAACACAGATACACTTTATTATGTACACCTTATTATTTTTAACTGTTACAGAATTAATGTGCAAAATATATACCCAGCTTCTGAATGGGAGACATTTAGCTTGTTTCAACATTTTCAACATTAAAAGTTACTCTGCATTATTGTAAGTGCCTTTTTGGGCACATGTAAGTCTTTCTGTAGAATAGGTTCTTCAAGGTGAAATTTCTGAGCCAAAGAGTAAACACAAAACTTTTATAAAAGCTGAAAAAGTGTCTTCCTTAAAGGCTATACCACTACTTTGAACAGTCTATGAGAGCAAACATTTTACCCCATACTCACCAACACTAAATACCAGTGGTTGAGTCCATGTTGGCAATTTGTTTTTCCTAGAAAAAGTTATTCCATCTACATTTTCATTACCTTGGAGTAAATTTCTCCATGGTATTTTCT
>NW_012154062.1:5611328-5639348 GCF_000956105.1 Propithecus coquereli
CCCCCTTGTATAATTATCATCTTTTACTTCTATAGGTTAACTCCGCCTTCCAGTGTTTTTATTTTTGCTTTCAACAGTCAGTTGTCCTTTAAATAAGTTGCAGAAGAAAAAGATATTTTATATTTACCTACTTACTTACCACTTCTGTTTCTCTTCATTCCTTCCTGTAGATCCTAATTTCCGTCTGGTAAAACTTTCCTTCTGACTGAAGGCTATCCTTTAGCACTACTTCTAGTTAAGGTCTACTGGCAACAAATTCTGTTTTCGATTTACTGAAATACCCTTATTTTACCCTCATATTGGAAGAGTATTTTTGCTGGATATAAAATTCTGGATATGATTTTTTTCTTCTAGCATTTTAAAGATGTCATATCATTAAATTCTGGCCTCCATTGTTTCTGATGAGAAGTTAGTAGTCATTCTTATCTATGTTCCCTTACATGTAATTGGTCTTTTTTTTTTGCCCCCCTGGCTAATTTTAAGACTTCATCTTTGTGCAACTTTATGATCATTTTAAGAGTGGTTCTTTTTATATCTCTCCTGCTTGGAGTTGATTGAGCTTCTTCGATCTGTAAGTCAGAGTTTCATTTTTTAAAATCAAATTTAAGAAAGTTTCCAGTCGTTATTTTTTCAAATATTTTTTCTGTCCCATTTTACTGTATTATCCTCCTGAAATTCTTATTACACATGTATTAAAACATTTGATATTTTCCCACAGGTCTGTAAGAACGTATTTATCTTTCTTCTTCCCCCCACCCCGCCCCGTCCCACAGAATGAATAATTTCTATTACTCTGTCTTCAGAAAGACCAAGCTTAGGCATTCAAGATGGCTCATTTACATGAGTATTAGTTGATACTGGTTGTCAACTCAGTTGGGGTTGTCAAATACAGCATTTACATGTGGCTTCTTTATGTGTTAATAGCTTGAACTCTTACACCATGGCAGCTGAGCAAATGTCCCAAGAGACACAGGTGGAAGTTGTAGGGCTTCTTATGATTTTTATAATGTCATTTCCACTTCATTCTGTTGGTTAAAAAGTTCTAAGACCAGACCATGGGAGATTGACACAGTCACTTTGGAAAAAGATCATATGGGATGGGAAATATTGCTATAACCATCTTTAGAAAATACAATCCACCACAACTTCATTAGGTTAGAGTCTGTCTGCTAAATATACAATCTGAGCCATCCTACTTTTAGTTTCTATTGACTAATTTTTTATTTATGATAGGTTATATTTTCTTATTCTGAGTGGTTTTTAATTGAATACTGGACATTTAGAATAAAACACCATAGAGACTCTGGAATCTATTATCTTTCTTTGAAGATTATTGAGACATGTTTTGGCAGGCAGTGAAATTAGTGATGATTTTGAATTTGAGTAGGCTTGACTTTATGCTTTATTTGGGTGGATATATTTCCCAATCCCCTATAAGTCCTGGCAGTCCCCTGTAACAAAAGGGATCTCAACTTCCAAAGTCTCTCTTCTGTAAGGACCGTATCAGGACTTGATTTTAGGCATTGTTGATTTTAGGAAGGTCCAGAAGAAGTCTTAGACTAGAGCATCATCTTAATCTTAAGGAAAGCTTTTCTGATAATTCAGCTTGATGTTGGGCAAGTAATGAGGATTCTCTGTTCTGGCAGGGTCAGAACTCCCCACCACTGCTCTTACCTCAGCACAACCCAACCTCTAACATCTAGATTGCATTTTCAACACTGTTTGTTGCAGTTGCTATCTGGTAAGCCTTGAATGGAACTGTCCTGTGCAGTACAGTTTAGCCTGCCTTATGGGCTCCTGGCGGTACCTAACAGATTGCTGGAGCACTCATCTCTGCACATCTTCCTCACTCTTAGACCTTTTTCTGTAAAAATCATCTTCTTTGAACTCTTGATTTCTGCTCCCTGAGCTTAGCAGTATTGCCAAGCTCTGCTTTCCTCTTGACTTCCCTGCTCTAAGAAATTAATCTTGTCTTGCCTATTATCCAATGTGTTAATTTCTTCATATATTTTTGTCTAGTTTTATAATTGTTTATGGTGAAGAAACTAATGTAGTCTGAGTTACTCCATCATGGCCAGAAGCAGAAAGGTTCTGTGTTTATATTATGACTTTTCACTTTGGTGTTATATTTAGAAAAACTGTCTCCATTCTGTGATTGCAAAAAAATCATTCCATAATTATTTTGTAGCACTGTTTATGGTTTTAATTTTTAGATGGATCAGAAATTTTTCAATTTATTTTGATGTATGGCATAAAATATACAGCCAATTTCATTTTTCCCTCATGATGGTTTCTCTGTAGTCTCAAAACAATTTATTAAAAAAATCCTAAATTTGTAACAGCTTACTTGAAATATCTCAATTTATAGCATCTTAATTCTTTCTTGAGTATATATCTGGACTTCCTAGTCTGTTATATTAATCTGTCTGTTCACATACAAGTATATCACTGTTTATTTGTAACTTTATGATGCATTTTAATGTATGGTAAAGCTATTCCTTAATCTTTTTCACAACTGTAATGGCTCTTATTTTTTGATATCAACTTTAAAGTTAACTTGTATAGTTGAAATATCCCATGGTTATGCATTCAGTTCAGAAATTAATTCAGCAAGAATTACCTTTGTGATGACATTCTATTCAAGAATGCGTATGACCACTTGATTTACTTTAGTATTCTTTTGCATTTATCCATAGTACATTTCTTATTAAATTTACATCTAGGTACATCTACCTTGTGATATTTTTAACGAACATCATTTTGCCAGCGTACCTTTTTAGTTGTTTGTGTGTATAGAAAGGCTTTGGATGATGTGTGTCAATCACTCATTTTCAACCAGCTTTTGACAACTCTCTATGATGATGTAGATGTCCTCTTTTAATCTAGCAATATCACATTTGGAAATCACAAAACTATAACAAGTAATGTTAATTACAATATAATCCCTCCACCCTGGAGAGTGAGTAAATATTAATAATACAAACCGCCTTTCAGCTCTTGAGGCCATTGGAGTGTGTGAATGCTTTTATTTTGTTACTTCTGAGTTTGAGATTGCTGTGATTTGGCCTATCCGTGCCAGGACTTTCAACTTTTCTTTCAAGACAGTTTTTCTCAATGGGACTCATGCCAAGACCCTGTTCTTTGGAGCTCCAGTCATGTGAATAGGCCTTTATGTGCCCCAGGATGCTGAGGATGGGTTAACAGCAATGTGATCACCAGAGACATACAGAAGGGCCAGGGCATTACTCTGGTTCCATAACTACATCTAGGTCTCTGGGAAACAGCTTATTTGACCTTCACCCTCTCTTCCCCTCTTTCAGTGGAATTTGGACCCATTGGTTCTCTGGGTGCTCTGGCTACCTGGCCAGCTCAGTCATGGACATAACAGCAGAGCTACCTGTGCTCCCACCCTCCCAGGTCTACGTCTCTGGGCTTCCCACACCTTCATTTTTACCCGGGCCAGATAGGAGCCTGGCTTCCAGCCTTCATGGAAATAGTGAGGAACCGGGGCTGGAGTCTCCATACCCATGTAGTCCATGGTGCAGACACGAGGATGACAATGGGCCTTCTCTTAAGCACTGAGAGTGCTCAGCTGTAGCAATATTTTTCCCAGGGCAGGTTTCTTTTCTCCAATGCTAACAATATCACTGACACAACCTTCTCCAACTATTGCTGTTGTTGCCCCTTTTGTTTTTTTTTTTTTGGAGACAGAGTCTCACTCTGTTGTCCTGGCTAGAGTGAGTGCCGTGGCGTCAGCCTAGCTCACAGCAACCTCAAACTGCTGGGCTCAAGCAATCCTCCTGCCTCAGCCTCCCGAGTAGCTGGGACTACAGGCATGCACCACCATGCCTGCCTAATTTTTTCTATATATATTTTTAGTTGGCTGATTAATTTCTTTCTAATTTTAGTAGAAGCGGGGTCTCGCTCTTGCTCAGGCTGGTCTCAAACTCCTGAGCTCAAACAATCTGCCCGCCTCGGCCTCCCAGAGAGCTAGGATTACAGGCGTGAGCCATTGCGCCTGGCCCTGTTGCCCTTTTATATCTTCAGACCTGAGAATGCAGTGGGGGCTGGGCAGAAAGTTCAGGATCCTGTAATAACTCGTGTCCCTGAATGGATGAGGTGATCCTGTTGCAGGTATTTCTATAAAAGGTTGTGAACTGGTACCCCATCTACTCCATAATTTTGTCTAGCTTCACAGTGGGTTTTTGGGGGGTTTTTTCGGATTCAATCAGTTAGCTACATTTCATTATCTGGAGATTTTATATCTAATATTTGATAAAATCTAAGATGCCATGGTTATTTTTAAGATACGTCATTATTTTATACACCACCAAAGAAAAATGCTATCAATTATAATTGAAAGACACCACTGATCTTGAGACATATCTTGATTTCAAACATGTTAAAATGTGAAAATAATGTACATCTTAGTGTCAATGAATTAGAGTAACAAATCTGGATACGTGGCTTCCCTTACTCGTGGGAAGATCTAACAATATTGGGACCACATCCTCATATCACAGTAATGAGGCTGCTCCTTTGGCTCTGGGCTTTGCATTTTTCCCCGATCCCCACCTGGCCCACTAATTTATGTAAGTTACCTGCAGGTGTGACTCCTGTCTCAATGGCGATAGACTCAATCCAGAGGCACGTTCTCCTTTCCTCCATAAACAGAATGGCTCCTTGCTGTACTGAAGACAATACTTGACATCTCATATTGCAGCATTTGAATTGCAGTGACCTCATGGGCGTTGGGAGCTTCTGTGGTTAAAGAATAGGTACTTTCATAAAGGACATCTGCGTGCTGAAGAACACTCACCTTACGAGGTGTCTCTCGGAACAAAACAATGTCTGCCCTTTATTTTTAGGTAAATTCAAGCTTTCAAACGAAGGATTACAGAAAGCATGTTTCTGACAGTCTTAGAATAACAATTTTGTCCCTAATTCTTGCTACTGAATGACCAGAAACATTGAAGTCCTTTCTGAGGGTACCCTAGCACATAGCCTAGAATATTTTTTTTCAGTGCTTACAGAAATGGATGTTTTTGTGTCTAGTAGGTTTTTATTTTTAATGTAAAGACAAGAAGCTGAAATATTTTACAGTTCAGTTTAATACTTCACACCTGGCAACGTCATTTAAATATTCATTGGGTATACTACCCTTTAGCACCATAACTTAACCCTCTTGGAATGTTTTATGCTTTTGGCTATGAATTCTAATTTGTTTGCCATAAATACAGCTATCCCTACTTTAGTTATTTGCCACTCACCTGACATACCTTATTTTTTTTATTTTAGAACTTTCTAGATCACTTTGTTTTATGTTTGTACCCAGAATTGATAGGGGATGAGAAGCATTGCTTGTAGGGTTTTTCTTTTCTCTCTCATAGAAGGCAGGGCACCACTGCCCTCCTGTATGTTAGCCCTGTTATTTCTATAAGGTATCTTTTCCTACCTGTTTAAAAGAGTGAAGCATAATTTTTCCATGAGGAGAAATCTGATTTAATGTTTCTCAATCCAGCTCTCCGTAATGGAAATGACTAATAGTCTGATATGTTGTCTCTAAGCCTTAGTTTTTGGTGCAGTAAGTTCTCATATTTCTCTATACCCTTAGCAATGTTCTAATGTGATAACCAGAAAGTTCTAAGGGTTTTTAATCATGGATCCCTCCCTCACTAGAGAGGGAGTTACTAGCTGTGGGTTACTGTTTCTGACTTCAAAGTTTTTTTTTTCTCTGTTCAGCATGAATAATTTGGGGGAAAACAATTTTTTTTGTGTAGCATTTCCCTTTCAAGAAACATCAAGTACGTTATGACCATTACTTAGAAACAATGCATAGTTTATTTGGGTCTTGTGTGTTTGGTATGTGTGTGTTTTTCTAAACAGATGCTGAGTAAAATCTCCAGAAGGTCATGTGTGAGGCAGAATATTTAGAAGAATGGTTCAGAGCCCAGCCGACTTTAAACAACTTGCTAAACCATTGTTTATTAAAATGAAACAATGGAAAAGAGGAAGTGGTAGAAAGCTGCTTGGTTAATATTAAATGAAAGTCATCTCTCTCCCCCACCTGAGACCATGTCAAACCATAGTGAATTATAAGCTTAAATGAAGGTTTGAGAGCTGGTTCAGAAATCTTTGAACCCAGCTGAAAGAAAACACAGCCCTCGTGACATGAGTTTCATGTGAAGTGTTTGGCCAGGTTATTTACTGCAGACCAGCAGTGAGCCTGCAAGAGGGGTAGCTTCTTCCAGGGTCAACCTGGGGTGCTACTTTGCTAAATGAGAGAAGAGGTGGGAAAGCAAGCTCAAGCCTTGAGAAAGGTGGGTTTAGGAAGACAAAGATGACTTTCCCATTGCTGGAGAAGGTCTGGCTCCACTTCAGGTTGACTGAGTGCTTCTTAATGTTTAAGATCAAGACATCCACTCCAAGCGGGTTGGGCACCCTGCAGGGAGCCAACCCACCAGATAGGAGGCAGGGTTGAAGGGATAAGGAAGATTCCCGGTTTCCTTGCTATGATGGGTAATGTTATGTGTCACCTCTGCTAGAACATGGCACCCTGATGTTTGGTCAAGCACCAATCTAAATGTCATTGTGAAGGTATATTTTAGGTAAGATTAATATTTAAATTAGTAGACTTTGCATAAAGCAGATTACCCCCCATAACGTGGATGTGCCTTAACCGGTCACTTAAGATCTAAAGAGATGAAAGACTAAAGTCCCTTGAGGAAGACAGAATTCTTCCTCTAGAATGTCTTTGGACTTGAGCTGCAACATCTCTTCCATGGGTCTCCAGCCTAATTTGGGTTTCAGCATCTCTGCCCCATGCTCATGTGAGCCACTTCCCTAAATTCTTTCTTCTCTCTCTCCCCCTCCCATTGGTTCTATTCCTCTAGAGAACCTTGAAGTCCACTTAAGTATTAAAAAACCCATTGCTCCAGAGGCCACTCAGTGCCAACTGAATCTTTCTTTCATTTATATTATAATAGTTCAACCACTCTCCCCAAGCCATGCAGTGAGTTAATGCCTGAACCTGAGTAGCTTCTACAGGAGCTCCCCAGTGTCCAAAAAGTCAAGTCCAGATGTCTATGACTGAGAGTTAGTACCCAGCACAATCTGGCCTCGTGATCCCTATCCTGCCTGTCACTTTCCAGCACAAAACCTCTGTCCTAGGCCAGTAGTTTCTCTCACTCTGTCTGCATTTGCTAGAAGAATTCTCTTCACCTTGCCAGTCCGTTTCTTATGCAGAAAATGTTCTTCAAATCCTTCTACTCCTTCAAAGCACAGCTAAAGTTCTACTTTCTTCATGCAAACTCTTTTAACTTTTCCTTTCTCTCATCTCCGCTTGTATCTTTAGTAAGCCTCATGTTGCAATTTTTTGTTCTCTAATACTGACTGGAGTATGTGTAGTAATTCAACTGCAGGCTGGATCCTGGAGAGAAGAGACCAAGCATTTTACTCTGCTTGTCCCATGATGCTTGCCAGAGAGGAGCGAAGCACATAAAAATATCATACCATATTTGGCAGCTGATGGCTGAGGGAATCTCATCGGGGGTTATGCAACCTGACCTTGTGTCTCCTAGACCCATAGCTACATGTTAAACTCTACAGTCTGCTACGTGCTTTCTAGTAGGAGGAGATGGTCCTGTCTTGATGTGACTTCAATGTGAACAAAGGCAGTGACTTTCTAGCAGTTACTCTCCATGTCACCCACTAGTAAATTGCCATTTACTGTCCTGTGATAACTCCTGGTATAATTCTCTTTGGAGGTGGTGTTTGTGTTTCCTTTGCTTTATTATTTCATCAATGTATATCTCAGAGGTAAAGATTTGTTGAATGCCCCACAATTCCTTGCACATAGTAGGCCCTCAATTAACGAGGCCAAAGCATAAAGGGGGAGTCAATCATGATCCTGAAAGATGCAATCCCAAATGCCATCATCCCTAAAAGATCAAAATCCTGTAAATTTAACTCTGGAAAAAATAATAAAATTCTTTCAAAGATATTTATTTACATTTTTAAAAGGAGATCATTTGCACAACATAAAAACATGGTAGAACACTTCATAGGCCACTTTACATAATAAAATTGGCAATAATATATAGCAAGGATAGACACTCAAGTATACTGATGATGGTTATACTGGTACAACAGTTATGAGTAGAGAAGCCATATTTACAAAGAAATAGGTCAAAATGGGAAATGCATAAGTGTGTATTGCTGTGGTTGGTAAATGTGTGCACCCAACTTTATGGTCATCTGAAATACCATGATGAGCAACCTAAGTCTCTTGGCAAGATCGATCAAAAGCTGTGATGGGTCACCACTGCATATGTGGTCATGAGCCAAAGAGCAGAGAGATCTTGAGAAATTTTACCTTTCACAAATACAGATGTATGAAAAGGACATCTCATCGATACAAGAAGTTTCAACATCTTTACATCCACACACAGTGCTTACACATAAAGTCCATGGGGTGATAATGCCCTTTCATGGAGTCAAATTTACAAAAAAAAAAAAAAAAAAAAATGTAAAAACAAAATGCTTTAAAAGTCTTTGCAGAATTTATGCTTCTAGTATTGGAAATGACGTGAATATGAAATATAGAGCATGGTAAATCATAAAACATAATGCTGACAATTTAAAATAGTGAAAAAAACCCTAAAAATGGAAAAAGAAAACAAGAAAATGCAAAAAAAAAAAAACTAAAAATGGTATATGAAAAAGTGGATTACAGCAGTAAATTACGGGCAATTGTGTGGAGATGAGTCTACAAGAGCTGGGCTGACATGATGCGACTATCCCATGATTATGATTTTTGGGATTTTTAGACATGAAGGATTTTAGACTTCTGGGGTTTTGATCTTTCAGGATTTCAATGTTTGGGATTATGGCTTTTGTTACTGTGTCTTTGGGGATTATGATCCAAACATGATATAAAAAGTATGGAAAGATGTACTTTTTTCTGCAATCTTCTACCACCAGCTTTAACCAAGAGCAGACCCTTCATCCTGAGCCTGGCCATGGACCTTAGTGTGCATGAAGGAATTTAGGATTGGGATTGTTTTCCTGAGCCCCAGGAAGTTGCTTTGAGATTCTAGACCGGTGGCTTTGTAACACGTCATGCTTGCCCATCAAACAGTTCCACTATTTCTTCTAAACAGGAGTGTATCCCTAGTTTTTAAAGAAGATATATTTGTAGAAAACTTGAGACATGGAAAAAAATACTGGTGGAAAGCCTCATTTCCATCAAAAAGCTATACTCTGTGAAATAGTTCAAGGTCGTCTTCTGTCAGCTATCTCGGAGAAAGGGCCCTTTTATGTTGAACTGAGGCATGAAGATGTCCCTCTGATCTTAGACTCTGAGAAACCTTGTCTTTGATGAGATTCCTGCCTTTGTCCTTGCGTCTGGTCTTGTCCCCTTGCTCATCCAACCTGGACAAGACAGCAGTTGTATCTTTGAAAACCAAACCTTAGTCTTTATTTATTCAACACATAATTGATCACCTACTATACGTGAAGCACTTTGGGTGCTGAGCATGTTTCTCCTCTCCTTGAAAATCTCTCTCGATTTCCTGTTGTTCTGGATTGAGTTCAAACTTCCTTTCCAAATACAGCTCTCATCATATTGGACGCAGGGCAGTGGGTAATGCCCTATGTTCCTTCCACTAACATTCCATGCCCTTAATACCTCCAGGCCTTTGTTCACACAGCTGCTTTTGCCTGAAACATGCTTCTTTCTCTCCCCTATCTGGAAACTCCATCTTTATCCCTTAAGGCTCAGATAAAATTTGAACCTTCTGTGATGCCTTCTCACTTGGGCTGGGTTAGTTGCCTTCCTCAGGTCCTGCAGCTCATAATGCTATTGTGGCAGCTGAATTTCGATCATCTTCTTTGTGTTTCTTTCTGCCTCAGTAGGACATTGGGTCTTTGAGGGCAGAACCTGGATTTTCTTTCTCTCAGTCCTTGGCATGTAATACACAACATTTTAATAACATGCTATATATAATACATATGTACATATTTGTTAATTAAAAATAAGGCTACAAAAATTCTTAAAGAATGAATACATGAAGAATGAATGCTAGTCAAAACAGTTGTGTATGTTTCTTTGTGGGGGCCTGACTCTCACATGGAGTGAAGGTGGACATGGTACTCCTTGAAGAGAGGGTCTTTCTGGTTTCCTAAATACTTCTTTCAACTTGCCTCTGCTGCTTTTTTCATTGATGGAAGAACATCTTTTCCTTTAGTAGGGAACAATGACCTAATCCTTGGGGGGAGAGGTCATGAACCACCTGCTGCTGACCTCGAATGGTTCCTTGATTGATACCAGAGCTTTTTCTGAAAGCAGAGTTTGTAGGATGACAAGGGAATTGGTGTGGAGCATCAGGGTCCTTAATGCTTGATGAGTTGGGCAAGACCACATGAAAAGGGTACTGGGGATTTTGGGTTGTGTCAGATTTTTGGTGCTTTGTTTCTGTAACTGGACGGTGTGTGGATATGCTTGGTGTGATGGGTAACTTTGTGTTAACTTGACTGGGCTATAGGGTGCTCAGATGTTTGGTCAAATGTTACTCTGGGTGTGTCTGTGGGGATGTTTTTGAATGAGATTAACATTTTAATTGGGGGACTTTGAGTAAAGCAGGTTGTCCTTCCGAACGTGGGTGGGCTGCAGCCAATCAGCATCAGTAAAAAGGCTTATCTTTGTCCCTTTGGACTGGAATGCAAATATCAGTGCTTGGTGAGTATTGAGCCTGCAGGCAATTGTACTGGAACCGTACCATCAGCTCTCTTGGTTCTTAGGCGTTTGGAATTGGACTGGAGCTTAAAGGATCAGCACTCCTGGGTCTTCAGCTTGCTGACTGTAGATCTTGCCAGGCTCTGTAATAGTGTGAGCCAATTCTTTATAATAAACAGATCTCTATCTTACTGATTCTGTTTCTCTGGAGGAATTACACCTTGACTGATACACCTGGTGTCTCGGCACAGCCCCCAAGCTCTGCCTGAGATCTGGGGGACCAGTCAGGGTGATTGATGAAGATGTAAAGTTCACGGAGAGGTTATTTCACCAACTCGAGTGGCCCTGTTTCGTGCCTGGTTACCGACTCCTGTATTGTGTTTCCTGTTTGGCAGGACAAGAATTTCTGGTACTCAAGTATGGCCTGACCTACGGCCAGATCTGCTCTGTCCGTGTTTCCCAGAGGGGATTTTCTAGACCACTAGGGAATCCAGGGTCTCTCTGACAAAAGGGATAGAGAGGGTCTCTGCCTAATGGGCCTTGGAAGCTGGCATGTAAGGGTAAGATGACTAGGATACTGGGGTTGGAAGGGAGCCAGTGCAACTTAGTAGCATAACAAGAACCCAGACTGATTTTCTGAAGTGCAGGTTTTGCCCTGGTTACATGTCTTGGTGTGTGCTCTTGAAACAACAATGAAATGTTGCTTTTGATATTTTCGAGTGTGAGGTTCAGAAATTCTTCCCAGCTGTGAATGGGATGGGAGTATGAGGGGACACATGTACTGAGTGCCATTTTATTGAACCAGGAGTGTAAATGTCTAGAACAAGACCCAGGGCTGTATGGGGGTCATTGGAATAGCTCATAATTCTCTTTCTACTTTTAGCTCAGGGTGACCTTAGGAAAGTCACTTAATTGCTCCTGGCTTCCTATGTCCACTTGCCTCTTAACAAGTGGTTCTTGAACCAGCAGGTTCCACATCACCTGGAAACTAGTCAGAAATGTAGACTTTCATGCCCCATACCTATGGAATCAGAATGTGCATTTTAATGTCACCAGGTGATCAACTTGGACAAGCACTACTGTGGAGAAAAGAGCATTCCATTTTTGAGTTATTTAGAAATGACTGTGTTCTTGGTTTGGACGCTCCTGTATGACTTTGGATATGTCACTGAAACTCTCAGCCTCAATTTCCCTATCTGAAAGCTAGGGCTAAAAATATCTTCCTACCAGCCTGATGGAGTTTTCCTGAGGTTCAAATTAATTTAAAATCTCACGTGCATGTATCGAGTGACTTGTGTGTGTCTGGCGCCGTATAAACTCGGCAGGATGCAGAGATGACTGCGACCTAGTCCTTGTGCCCAGGAATTCGGCCTCTCACAATGAGAAAATATGTGTGAAAGCGCTTTGCAAATGCAGAGGGCTACCTAAATGTTAGCTATTCTAAGTATTAATGGTGATAATAATACTTGTCCTACTTATGCTGCCTGGTTATCATGAAGTTCAAGTGAGATAAAGCATGTCAAAGTCATTTGAAAAAAGTCGAAAAGTACTGACGTAAGAACTTATTATTAGTGTTGTTATTGCCATCAGTGAGTAAATGAAAATTAGGTTTAGTAGGGGAAAACCTAGATTTAATTGCATTAACTTAGGCAGCAGAGGATCCTGGAGTTGCTTGCTTTTGGTTCTGCCAGGGCACTGCATCGACAATTAGGAGTCTGTTAATGCTTCTGCCATTTCAGACTATCTGATCCTGGAAGCGCAGGGATTTCTTTGCAGTTTATTGGCGACCCACTGAAATGCATCCACCTGTGAGGTGGAATGTTCTATCTGATGGGCAGCCTGACAATAGCACTGCCCTGCAGATTAGGATGTAGTGAGGTGGAAAAAACACAGGTGGCTTATGCTTTGTGAGGTCCTCTATCTGGGCGCATGCTCAGGGGCAGTCTTGCTCCGTGACTTACTGTCTGTAGAGCCCACGGCATTATGTGGAGACCACGGACGCTCAGGGCAGTCAAAGGAACTTGGAAATCATCTAGTCTAATTCTTGAATTTGAAGATACTGTGGCTCAGAGTTGAAGTGTTGACTGTGGTTGATTCCAGATCACACGTCAAGTTGATGGAAAAGTTGGGAATTAAAAACTTAATTCTCCTGACTCCCAGTCCGATTCCTTCTCATTAAATCTGGGTGCATTGAGGCTGCTTTTTTGCTTTAAGTGACGTACGAGCAGGGAGACAGTTCTCACTGCAGTTTTGGTCTGGATGTGTTGGAAGAGTGTCTACTCTTGGCTTTGTTCTTGACAATGTGCAGTCCCAGTTCTTCCTCACTGGCTGTAGATGTCCTCTCTGGGTAATGCCTGGAATACTGTCAGTGCAAATTTTAATGGAGTAGGGAAAGGGCAAGATGAACATTTCCCTCCCTGAGGGTCCTTATTGCATGCTGTTCATTCTTTTGTTACATACTCACCATGGTCTGCTTCGATTCTGATACATCGCATATGTGTCTACCCTGCCCACTAAATTAAAAGGCTCTGGGGCTCTGGAGGTAGAGGCTACTGTTGAAATTCAGCCTTGTCTCTTGGTAGTTCATGCTGGGATCTTTTGGGCAAGTCACATTAGCGCTCTGAACTTCATTTGTTTTCACCTGTAAGTTGAGATGCAATCATACCTACTTTACAGATGGTGCAAATTAAGGAATTACAGGTGTAGTCAACAATCCATTGTAGTTACTGCTAATTCCATCTCTGCTGCTCTCAGATGTGTGCCACAGCCACCTTTCTGACCTCCTCATGCTATACTCACCCAAACGGACTCTCGACAACAACAGCCTGCGCCCCCAACGTTACAGAGCTTTACATCACTCATGAGGTCACTTGTTCCGACTATTGGTCTCTTTCCAGGAAGGCTGGGTCACAGACCATTAACTTCAGTTTCTTTTGACCTTTGGTTATTGTTTTTCAGTTCTAGTATCTCTGATTCTCTCACCTCCAAGCTCACTCCTGTTTTGCTTTGAAGGCTGGTGATGATTCTTTCAGGAGAACAATACTGCGTGTTTCCCCGTGCGTGGATTAATGTGTGCTGGATTGAGAATCACTGGATGCTGCCAGGCTTGGGACCCTTACCCTGGGCCTTGGCTCCTTATTTGTGGCACATTTACAAACATGCTTCTTCCTGTTCCGAAATTCACAACCGGAAGTGCCTTCTTCCTCCTTTGCCTGTGCACACCTCAAGAGCAGGCCTGCCTTGCACTGCTCCAGCCCCCCGCCCCCACAAAGCACCTTGTATCCAGTAGAAACTCAATACAGACTCGATGGATTCCTGCTTCTTGAACTTGATGCCCCTTTTTAAATAAAAGGAGGTGCTTCCTCCTTTGCAGCAGGTATTGGAATTCCTCTGAGTATCTCAACTCCTTTCCTAGAAAAATGTCTTGTTAGTCCACTTGGGGTAGAAATTGAGCCTCCAGGGCTTGATGCTGAGGTTTCTGCAGGAGAAAAAGTCTTTGCATAACAGAAAGAAAGGTATTTGGACCCAGAGAATTGGGGTGTTCAGGAGGAAGGTGGTGAGGAATGGGGAGAGGGGGAGAAGGACCCAGTAGACAGGTTCATGAGCGTGATGGCAGAATGCCATGCCCTTGATGTTATGACCTCTAGCCTGACCCCCAAATAATCTGAGAAGCTTGGTGTGACCAGTTGTCCTGTGGACGTGGGAGAAAGGCTATTATGCCCGTGGGTGGGAAGGTAGGTCTAGAGACTGCACATCTCTGTGATTTCACAGAAACTCGAGGGAGGGAGGAGCATGGATAGGAAACAAACTTCGAACTTCCCCAGACCTTTGAAGCAGAGGTCTGATGCAATGTGTGTGGGGCGCAGCAATTCAAGGAAATTAAGTCAAGAATGCAAGGAGCAGAAGGCCCCAGCTGACCTCTGGGTTATACTCACGTTGAGCCTGGCACAAAGTCATGCATTTAAAGTGATATCCTGCCAGGTTTTTTTGTTTCCTTAGAAAAGGATGTGGCAAAATTTCAAGGGGAAACTGTTGATACCAGAAGGTGACTTTGGGTCACCTCATCTAGGAGCCTGTGAAAACTCCCACGAAGCCCAGACATTAAGCTAACTTGAAGGACTTGGGCCACTGCTGTTCTCCCCGCTGCCTTCTATCTGGATACATACAGGTAGCAGCTACTGTAGGATGCCAGGCATTTGGGAGAACTTAATTCTGTGTCCTAGGTTAACCATTACTTGCTCTGAACACCACCATCTCCTCTTCTGTTGAGGGTCACGGGGTCAGGCTGGCAGCAGATCTTGCAAACCTGAAAAGGGGTCACTAGAGCAGAGGCCATGCTCAGTCTGCATATTATCTGCATCATCAGGAAGAGGAGACAACCCATCTAACCTCCGCAGATGTGTCAAGAATGAACAGATGATGATTTGAGATGTTTCCCAAATTATTCCTTTCAAAAGAGCACCTCAGGAAGTCTGTCTTGTGCTTGCTGCAAGACGGCAGCTGTGCAGCTGGCAGCAATTGCTGCAGGGGTGCAAGATTGTAAGAGGTAGATCAATATTTTTTTTTCAACATGACTTAACCACAGCTGTTCACATATTTGGTTTCTTTTAACATTCTTTTGACTGGACTTCACTGAGGGTGGCGTTTCTTGAATCATAATACAATGTCCATTAAAATGAACAGTAGAAGTTTTAAATTTAAAAATGACCTTAATTCTTGGGTTAATACAGACATCAAAACTGTAATAATGGACTAGTTAGGAAATAGCCAACAGTGAGAATACCCATATCAAACTTATGCCAATGTTCTCAAGAGAAATATCACTGCTTTGAATGCTTTCAGAAATAAACAATAAAAATTAAAGAGAAACTGCAAAGTGCAAGAAGCCAGAAAAAAAAAAAATAACCGAGAAAAGGAAGAAGAAATTTTTGAAAGTACATATTAAATTAGAATGCCTAAAGGTAATATAATGGATTAATAAATCCAGTTGGTATTTTTAATAAGATAATTCTGGCAAATATAAATCACAAAGATAATGAAAATGCAAATATTTAATATTAGAAATGAAAAAGTGGATTTACCCTAGAGAAAGGTGATTTAAATACCAAAAGAAATATGGGCAACTTTATGCTAGTATTCCTAAAAATACTATGTTAATGAATGATTTTCTTACACATGTAAATCACCAACTTGACTCAAGAAGTAAAAAACTAAAACAGACAGTGGCCATAAAATAATTGGGAGGAGAAAAGTTTATAGGATTACTTCTAGGAAAAAAAAAGGCTATGGTATGTATAGTTTTACTATGATCTTCTTTTAAATCTTTAAAGAAAAATCAACAGATTTGATTACATAGAACTTAAAATTATTATGGCCCAAGATATAAAGTTTAAAGGAAAATGATAAATAGAGGAAATATGTGCAAATGTAAATAAGGGGGTTAATATTCTTGGTAGGCCAGAAACTTAGAGGATTAATACGAAAAATAACCTAATAGGTAAAGTTTATGATATTTACTGAACAAACATTATCATATAAACCATATTGTCCTATAATACCAAACCTTCTAGAAACAACCTGAATTTAAGTATAGGAGAATGATTATACAAATTATAAAAGTAGTAATACCCAATTAATTTCTCAGGCCCAAGTCTTTGGCGCCATCCTTCTGTTTTCATGTATACTCCATAACTAATCTATCAGTAAATTGTGTTGGCTGGACCTTAAAAATGATCCTAAATCTGAATATTCCTCTCCACTTGCACAGCTACTCCTGGTCCAAGCCCCTGCCATCTCTGCCCTAACACTGCAGAGTTTGCTACCTGCTATTCCTGTTGTCAGAGTGAGGAATTTAAATTGTAAAATAGATGCCACCCTTTTGCTCAAAACTCTGGAGTCTGTCGTCTTGTTACACTTAATGTGATACCTAAAGTCCTGACTAAGGTGTATGGGATGTTGCTCGATCTGGTTCTCAGCCATTGCTCCAACCTTATTTGCTACCATTCCTCCCCTTCCTGGCTTCCCTGCCCAGGCTGGCTTCTTGCTGTTTCTTGAATACCTATAAGGCCCTTTGAAATTGATATTCCATGAATTTGGTACTCTTCCCTCCAGGTTATTGACCTAACTTTCACTTCCTTTGCAGCTTGGTTCAGTTTTGCCCTTCTCAGATCATCCTATCCAAAATAGCAATTCCCTCCAATCTTCCCTGCAACGATGACACATTCTAAGAAAATACGAGTCCAAAATCCAAGAAAGCATTGAAGCACAGTTTAAATTGTTGCTCAGTCCTCTCAAACAGCTCCCAAAAGTAGGTTGTGGTAGTAGTATCTGTAGTATCTCCCCCTATGCCGATTTAAGGGCTTAAGCACCAAGCGCTTTACACAGATTGTCTCACTTAATTGTTGCAATGACTCTTTTTAGTAGCATTCCTTATTTTCAGATCTTGAACCTGAGGGTGAGATGAGTTTCCTACAGTGTAGGTGGGGGAGGCAGGATTTGAATCATGGCAGTGGGGTTCACAATAACAGGCTGGACTGCCTCCCAGGAAACTGGGTGTTTCTTTGCCTTCTCTCTCTCCCTGTCTCACAAGACACAGCAGCTGTCTTTAATCTCAAGTTTCACTAACTCAAGATTTCCCAAAATTTTTTCCTAAAACTCAGCCCGTGCTGGCTAGCTGCTCTCCCATGCCCACTAGCCTCTGTCCTGGCTCCCTTCCTCTTGGCCACCTGCAGTGTAAACAGTCTGGGATGCCCAGCTCCCCCAGTTCTGTATTCCTGGCCACTTTGTCACCATTTGCATAAAAAGGCAGAAAAGGCAGCCTGGGGCATGCCATGCCCTCCTACACTGGGACAGGAGGGAGATGGCTGTTGTCACACTGCTTTGAAGATGCCTCTGCAGTCCCTCAATACTGAGTGCACACTTCCTGAACCACTCCAAGTGGAAATGATTTCACCTGCCTCTGAATTTCTACAGAACATGTTACTGTTTCCATTCATTTGACCATGGCGTGTAACCACACAAGGCAATTGGTAGGTGGTTCTGCCTTCAGCAAGTTACTTTCCACTTTGTCTCTGTTCCCACCTCTGTAAAATGGGGAAAATAATAACTACATTTCAAGGACATTGAAGGGATCAAATAACAAAAGATACTAATACTTGGCATATACTTGTCCATGATTAGAATTGCTCTTGCATCTGATTCTGAAGGCAGCCTTTGTATTAATAGCTTTCTTCATACTTGCGATGTTGAATCATTGTATCCGTCCTGAGGAAGTAACTGGGGGGAAAAAAGCCTAAATTTCACAGCAAAAGAAGTGATTGGATCAAGATTACATGGCATGTGCGTGTGTGTGTGTGTGTGTGTATAAAAACCCAAACAAGCAAACGAAATAAATGTAGGCATGCTTATAACCCTCCTATGCCTGACTTCCAAGTCAGACACTTCTAAATGTAGTCTTCTGTGGACTCCTTTGAGCATTGGATGGCAGGTGCATAGGGTGATGGTTAAAGAAATGGACCCAGATAGGAGATCTGGGTTCTAATCCCAACTACTTCTAACCAGCTGTGACCCTACTCAAGGCACTTAATTTTCCTTAGGCTCAGTTTTTTTTTTTTTTTTGGTCTTTTAAATGGGAAATATTAAACAAAAAACAAACAACCAAGCAACAGTGGAAATCTTTGCCTGCTTTACAGATTAACTGGGTCAAGGAAGGTAACCTATACTAAAGTGTTTTTGCTTATTATGAAATATTAGAAAATATGGGAGATACTATGATTTTATAGTCTTCCTTTCAATTGGAAAAAAATGCAGCTGCATTTCCCCCCAGTGCTGGATTCCCAGACACATTCTGTAGATGTTGAGCAGCTTCCACTCCCCCTTTTGCAGATAGACTGCTTTAGGGTCGCTGTGTCAGTGTCAGGGGTAGGCGTGATCAACAGCTGGGTCTTGTACTATGACCGACTTCCATAGGCCATTGCTTTGCCCTTGGTAGGACCGTGATTTGAACCTCTGGGCTAAGCAGTGCCTGCTGGCCATGGAATGATCTTCCTCTTCCTCTTTATGTATCTATACATCTATATCTTTATGTCTGGACAAAGATACCTATCCTCATACCTCCCTCCCTCCCTCTTTCTCTTTTACCTCTCTCTTAAGCATGGCATAATTCTTGATCTAAATTCTTTTTTGCTGCAAAAGCTAGGTTTACTCATTGTCATAAAATAAGAATGCTCCAGAATGGCTGATTCCTATTACAAATAAAGACATATCTATTATATCTCTATATCCATCCATCTAACAATCTAAACTTGTGTTCAACCCACCCATTCAATCCTACTCACTAGAGTTTATCCTTTTTCTTTTGCCTATCTTTGGGTCCAACCTGGAATAGGAAGTATGGCTTCCATCCAAGGAAGCATCATTCAACTTATTCTCAGCCGAGTGGCAGTCTAAATTTGGAATCCGCAAGGTTTTGAGAATGTCTTTCAACCTCTGGGTGGTTATCTGAACTCAATCCAAACCTTCATGCTTGAAGACTCTGCCATTGTTAATTATGGCTACTGTTCCCTGCTGGTCAATCCCCTGGCTGTTTTCATTTTGCCTGGGAAATGACCTTGTACAAATTCCCTGGATTGTTTGAAACCAGCTGCATGGCAGAGGCTGGCTGCTGATGGGTGAACCGAAGAAGGTTGATAGCTTTCAGCTTGGCCTACCCTGGCCCAGGGCCCAAAGCTCCTGGCCTTGCATAAACCCAGATGCAATTCACCTGAAGAGCAGCTTTCCCAAAGAGTTGTTTATGGTGCAGCCTGAGCCACAAATGCCTCACGATGAGAACCCTGGGCTAGTGAGCACAAGGATGGGTGTGGTTGGGGCTGCAGTGGGGATAGGGTAGCCAATTGTAGGATACACCCCACTTCCCCCACCACGGATGTAGCTTTGGTTTGGTGGATTGACTTTAGGATATCCCAAACTAATTTAGTCCTATCTACACTGAATTCTAGGTGGGGACCTGAGAAAGAGCTTTAATTTCATTCTTGGCTTAAATATATATATATATATATATATATATATATATATATATAAAGGCAGTATGTTCTTTTAAAAGAGAAAACAACAAAACAGGTTTTGCAAGGGCTGGGTTTTCAGTTCTGGAGTTTCCCACACTATCTATGAAAGGCTTTGGCAGGGGCAGCCCATGGCTATTTAGGGGTGAAAAAGATAAAAATAACATCTTATGCTTATGTAGAGCTTTACACTTTAAAATGTCTTTTCAGCCATCGTTGATTGCAAACTTGATCTCTGTAAGGCCATGTGTTGGGGGAACAAAGGAATGAAGTGAGCGCCTTGCTGTCAAGGAGATCAACACTGATGTAGGCAGACTAACAAGCCATTGTTCATATCACCATTCCATGCAACTGTGTGAGGCAGAGGAGAGGGTAGGGTGGTTGGAAGAGCAGGATAAAAATATTGTAGAATATTCAAACTTAAAGGGACCTTAGATTTTATAAAATCCAACACACTCGTCTTAAAGATGAAAGAACTTCATCCCAGGTGAAAAGTGATTTGGCTAAGGTGATACAGCTAGCCCAGCAGTACTGAGGGTCTGGGATGGTGAACTTCCAGTTCTTAGGGTAGTAGTTATTTTTTTCTTTTTCCAAGGCGATATCTCCCATCCTCAGGAAGGGACCTGAGCACTCTTTTGGGGCTCTGCACTGTGCTGGCGAAGACCCCACTGACTCCTCTGTCCTGCATGCAGGGCTAGTTCTAGGCCAGCTGGGCCTGTAGCCCATGCTCACGCTGCCTTTCCCAGTCTCCTTCATTGACAAGTGCTCTGATGCTCAGGTTCTCTGCAGCTGTTGGATACACTCATGTACTTGAAAGAGTTAATGATTTCACTTCATAATCTCTTCCAGCATATAGCATTTAGTTGGTCTTAGGAAAAGTAGCTACTTAGTAGACTTTTAGGCATTTAGCATGGATACATTTGAGGGACAAGAGTCTTCCTGGACCCTCTCAGTCACACTGCATCAAAGACTATTCTGTAGGTCTAGTTTTAGAAGCATTGAGATTCTTGGGGAATCCGGTCTTTGTTGTTGGAACCATTCCTTAGCTTTTGGGAATAAACTGGGAATCCATACCATTGCTCCCAAGTGAAATTGGAGGAGTAACTGGCATTTCACAGGAGACCCAGAGAAGTGGCATGAAGGTCAAGGTCATATAGCTGGCCTGGGACCTCTGGGGCTTGTGCTACCTACGGAGTAACAGCTTCCATCTTACCAGGCTCTGGTTCACCTCGGACACCTGCAGGTGCTGTGGGAATGCTGAGGTCCGGGTTTGCAGCTGAAAGCTCTCTGCGATTGTGGAAATCCACCACCCCCTGTGCTCTGGGCATTGCCTCGCCCTTCTCTGCATTGGTCTCAGTGCAAACAAACCAAGTATTGCCTTCCCCTTGTGTTTGACAAGCACTCTATGTTGTGGGTCTCTTTTGTTACTGAATTCTGGCTTGCTTTTTTGGCTCTGTGTGCAGAATATTGGTTCCTGGGCTGGCTGTGGGTGTGTATGTATATGTGCATTTAAACCTCTATGTGCCAATGCACTAAAACAATGAAGTCCCCAGGTTTGATCCAGGCACCTCAGTATGGTAACATTAGGCTTCTGGGAGGTCTAGATCCTGGAGTATTCTAGATTAAAAGTATTTCAAAATGTTTAAAGTCATAAAATCTTCATGTAAAAAAAAAAAAATCCCAGAATTGTGGCTAAGAATTTACGTGTGTGTGTATGTGTCTTTAAAAAATTTTGTATCACTTTTTGTCATGGGTAAGTTACAACTGGCCCTTACTATATTCTGTAAATAATGCTAGAAAAGAGTAAAGGATGGGGGGAGTAGGTTTAGGGAAGGGGAGAAAAGGAGGGAGAGGCATATTTATAATTTGTCAAAGTAGAATATTGATAAAACATTTTTTTCTAAATAAAAATAGTGCATCTAACATGTGGATAAACATATACACATTTACACATATTTAAAATAACAGCCAATAAAGCAGAATTTCTATCAGTTTATAGTAAAGACTATATTAGAACTATCAGTGACCTTAGAAAGGTCACTGATCTGTAATGATAAAAATGCTTCCCAGGAAGAAACATGGAGTCTTGCGCGGGAACGCGGGCAGGCTGCTGAGGTTTCAAGCCAGCTGCAGCCTTTTTACCAGCTCTGTAAGCTTGGGACTATTAATGCTTCCTCTGGGCCTCAGTTTCCTACTGTGTAAAATCAAGGGAAATGATGTTACTTCAGAGGATGAGAATTAAACAAAATCTTAAAGTGCTTGGCACGTAGCCTGCATTCCATAAATGTCAGTTCCCTTGTAGTCTTAGCATCTTTACTTTTTATAACAATAACGTAACACTTGCATGTTATAGACCAAATGTTTTTGTCTCCCCAAAAATCCATATGGTGAAACCCTAACCTTCAATATTTGGGGTTGAGGTCTTGGGAGGTCTTTAGGTTTGGAAGAAGTCATGAGGGTTGGGACCCTCATGATGGGATTAGTGTCTTTATATGAAAAGACACCAGCAAGATTGCTTTTGCTCTCTCTACCAAGTAAGGTCACAGTGGGAAGGCAGCAAGTCAGGAAAGAGAGTCCTCACCAGGAATGTCTTGGACTTCCCAGTCTCCAAATAAATATCTATTGTTTAAACCAGACTGTGGTATTTTGTTACAACAGCCTGGCTAACATATACATGATGGCATCTCATTTGTGTAACTTTCAGTCCTGGGAAAATGTATTTCTGGCTCGATTCCCATTTTATGGATGGCAAATTCAGGATGTTATGAAGCCCAACATCATAAGAAGGGGCCAGTGTCAGGATTAGAGTCCATGTTTCTAGTGTCGAACTCAGCATTATTCAATGATGCTGTGAATATAGAGGTATTAGGGTCATTAAGTAGGAAATGTCCGATTTCCTTAAGTACTAAGTTTGACACTCAATATCTCTGACATTTTCACTTTAACACCTTTGACACTTCTTTTATTTTTATTGCGAAGGTACAGCTTCATTCTTCCAAATGCATGCTTTTTGGCTTGTGTGATTATCTTTCAAATTTTCCAGAGCAATTTTTGTGAAATCATGTATATAAGTCAAAATTTTGTGTTATTTTTGAATGAGTTTCATGGTGAAACCAAGGCTACCTCAGACAGCTCGAAATATCAGTGAAGTGTTTGGGAAGGATGTGGCTAATGAACAACACAGTATGTCTGTGGTTCCAGGAGGTCTGTTTTGGTGATTTTAATCTTGACAATGTGCCACGTGGGTGACCTGAGACCAAGGTGGATAATGATGAGCTGAAAGCTGTAGTGGAAGTGAATCCATTTCAACCTATGCATGAATTAGCAACAAGGTCCAAAACTGAATATTTTCAGAAAAAAGCTAATGGTGTCTGTTGGGTGGTCCAGTTTGTTGATATTATCCACTACAGCTTCATGAAACCTGGTTGGTTGATTACAGAAGATGACTACTGGAACTAATTGGATGAAATGATGAAGATGCTTGAGATTAAGCAGCCGAGATCAATAGAGACAGGCCAATCCTCTTCCAAGACAATGCTTGACCACAAGTAGCACAAACAATACTGCTCAAACTACAGAAGCTGGACTTGGAGACTCTATCATCTACCGTATTCATTAGACCTTGCACCAACTGACAACCATTTCTTCCAGGCTTTGGACCACTTCTTGCAAGGAAAAATTTCAGTTGTCAACAAGCTGTGGAAAAATGCCTTTCGCAATTTCATTGCCACTTGCTCTCCAGGGTTCTTCGCTGCTGGCATAAGCAAGCTACTGTTAAGATGGCAAAACCATGTCGATAGTTTAGGCACATACTTTGATAAATTGTACTGCTTCTTATTTGAGATACAATAAAGTAAACTTTTGATTTGAAATCAGACATTCCATATTTAATGACCTAATATAAAAATGGGGGCTATAATGTCAGAACTGGAGACAGTGTGGGGTTTAATCTTACTGTTTCTAATCTGGTTTCTTATTTGGGTGACAGCTAGCTATCTGTATATTTATGTTTTTAATTTTATATATAGTTAGGATCATTTCTGTTTGTATTCAATTTTAGGGTTTGCTTTTTATATCCTTTGTGACTTATTTTTGAATATGTAAACTCTTGACATGATTCAAAAGTCAAAACTATTAAGATGTACTCATAGAAATCTCATTGTTCCCAAAACCCCCTTCACTCCATTCCCACCACCTTCTACAGATAATCATTTCCATTAGTTTTGGGTTTGTCCTACCATTTTTTTATAAAGTAAACAAATATGTGTACATATTTTCCCATTTTTCTTTTAGAAGGCAGCACCCTCTATAACCTCTTCAATACTTTAATGTATAACGTGCAACCTGCATGTTGCTTCTTTCTTCTCTCCATACCATATTCCCACTTTTCAGAGATTCCCCTGTTTCTGCTTAGCCTTCTGTCCTGCCAGACTCCCCTCGAAGAGTTCTGAGTGGACGATGGCAGCAGGTTGGAAGCCATGTGTGATCTCATTGCTCTGCTGTCTCCAGGTGCTCAGGGTGTTCTAATGTGGTCCAGATTAGAGCCTCAAGCTCGATGTGCCAGCATTGGTTTCTCATTTGGAAGCCTGGGTTGACTCTTCGCTTTGATGCAGCTTTGCAAATTCAGGGCTGTCTTGTTAGGGGGGCTGGAAAGAAAGGTTTGTTACCACAATCCTCTCAATTAGGGTATTTTTATATGCTGTGCCTTCTAGCATCATGGTAGGGGAGAATGACACACACAATGTTTCTCTTTTAACAAGACATGGCTTCCAGAGGGGGCTGCAAGTTTATGTTTGGTTATACATTTAACATACACATTTAACAGTTGGCTGAAATTACCCACTAGGAATACCTTGAATGACAGTGCCACTCCTGTTAGAGTCAGGCGAGGCAGATCCTGCTGGAAAACCCACTTGGAGATACAGAAAAGCAGATGGGCTGAATTAAGCTTTTAACTTTATGACCCCGTTGCTTACAAAAGTGGTCTTCTACTGATTGCTCTTTGCACCAACTGTATGAAGTCTCTCAAATTTCACTTGTTTTCTCCATAACAGAATTTATCAATTAGGTAATAAAACAAAGATTCTTTCCAGGCTCTGAGTACCATCTTGGCAGAGGGACCAGAACTGTGGCAAGAGTGGCCTCCTCAAAGGGGCTTTGTTAATGCCTGGGGGAGAAGTACAAGGTTAGGATGGCTGTGCTAGAAAGGGGCTGCTTTAATAGATTGGAAAATGCCATGCAAAAGCACAGTCCTTTTCCCCAAAGGGCTCTTGGGGAGAAAATCATAAACACAAGGCTTTGGAGCAGGCTCCCTGGGAAACTATTTATTGCTATAGCTTCATGGCTTGGCTTTGGAATCCTGTCTCCAGCACAGCTCTAGTTCCAGTTTGTTCTGCCCTGCCTGAGCAATTAGGTCACATCCCCACCAGGGTGTTGGACACTCAGATAACTTTGAGAGACAAAGACCAGCAGGCTATTAGTACAAGTCTCTCTTGGTGTCCTATGTACAGAACCCATTCCCTTCAGCAATGCATTTGGAGTTGTGCCAGAGTCACCATAGACCTGTTTCAAAAATGTCTATTCTTCAACAGGGAACCAGTTAAACGTTGGGTCCTAAGCTGAAAGGGTCTTATAATATCATACTTCATCAAGATTTCCCTGGGCATCACTTCTAGCATCTTCTTCATCTACAAAAGCAACTTTTCCTGGAGATTGTCAGATGAACATGGGGAAAAGCTCATCTCCAGGCTTCCCTGTGCAGAGGCTGCAAATGAGGGAGGGGAGGGATGGTGCCAGGAATTCTCATCTTTGTTCTAGATAAGGGTTGGGGTGGTTGGTCTATAAACTGACCCCACGCCCACTTTCTCCAGTTCTCTGACATCTTCAGTGCCCTGGGATGTGGGACTGGGATTCAATGACAAAAGGTAGTGGGAGAAAGAGGGAGAGAAACTAAAGTTTGTCCCGTGCCTCCTATGTGCTGGGTAATATACATGCTTTGTGAAATAACCCTGTAAGTTAATTCATCTTCTCTGCATTCTACAGAAGAGGCAGCCGGGCCTCCGTCATACTGGATGGCTTGCCCAAAGTCCCGCAGAGAGGGGAAGGGTGGAGCCAGGACTTGAACCTACGCTTGCCAGCGCTTTCCAGTAAATTACACTGATACCGCTCACTGGTGTCGGCAATAAAGGATCCCTATAGAGGAGAAAAACGGGTTGGGAGGAAATAGGACAATGCCCAACGCTGGGAGTAGAGGCAATGAAAGATATCCTCACTCCTTCCCTCTCTATTCTCTGTCCATTGTCATGGGATTAGAGGGTGGGAGAGCAGGAGATGGGTCGGCATGCTGTGGGGAGAAGTGAATTGATGGCAAATCAAGGACAGCGGAAGGATGATACTCTGAGAATCTGGGGAGAGTGTCAAAAGGCAGTGATCGTTTTCATTCTCTTCTCTTCTCAGAGGTAGGACTTAAGACTACGATGCATTCAGCTTAAAAGATTTTGACTCTTGATGACTAAGCATAGTGGTTCTGTAAGTTTCTGGTCTCAGGATCCTTTTGCCTCATAAAAATGATTGAGGAATCTTAAGTGGTTTTGTTTGGGTCATGTTTACTGATACTTACTAAGGTAGAAATTAGAGAAAAATTTATTAGTTTACTTGATAGTAATAATAGTATACTGCTGCATGTTCAACAACATGTTTTAATTAAGAAGGACTATGTTTTCCAAAACAAGATATGTAATGGCCAGGAGAGGCATTTTGTTTTTCATTCTTGCAAATCCCTTTCACGTGTGGCTTAATAGAAGACAATGGCATCGTTACATTTGCTCTTGTGTTCAGTCTGTTGCAATGTACAGTGTCGGCTGAAGTATATTTGGTACAAGCTTTACGTAGAAATGTAGTTGGAAAGGGAATACTTTTCTCTTTTCAGATAACTGTTATTGTTCTTTGATACTTCGTCAATGCTCAAGTGGTAGTTTCTTAAAGGTTAGTGCAATGCAGAATGTGAAACTGTATCAATGAACTTGTGCCCTGTGGAAGTGAAATCTATTGGTCTGTCTTGCACTTTGTATATATATCTCTATTCGTGCATAATTTTATAATTTTTCTGCATAGGTAATTGGGAAGATGTTAGTTCGCCGAGTCGTGCATATCTTCCAAATGTTGATTGTTTTTATTTTTAAAAAATCACATTCATTAATCACTAACCTCATCTGAAAAGTCACTAAGTATTGGAAAGCTGTCAAGCTTATAATAGTAGACATAGGCCTCCCACCATGGCTCTGAAGAGAATCCACAGGGAGTTGAATGACCTGGCACGGGATCCCCCAGCAGTGTTCAGCAGGTCCTGTTGACGATGATATGTTCCATTGGCAAGCTACAATAATGGGACTGAATGACAGTCCATATCAGGGTGGAGTATTTTTCTTGACAATTCATTTCCCAACAGATTACCCCTTCAAACCACCTAAGGTTGCATTTACAACAAGAATTTATCATCCAAATATTAACAGTAATGGCAGCGTTTGTCTTGATATTCTACGGTCACAGTGGTCTCCAGCACTAACTATTTCAAAAGTACTCTTGTCCATCTGTTCTCTATTGTGTGATCCCAATCCAGATGATCCTTTAGTGCCTGAGATTGCTCGGATCTACAAAACAGAGAAAAGTACAACAGAATAGCTCGGGAATGGACTCAGAAGTATGCGATGTAATTAAAGAAATTATTGGATAACCTCTACAAATAAAGATAGGGGAACTCTGAAAAAAAAAATAGTAGACATAAGTGCAGTTCTGCAGAGGAGAGATTCTTTTGTTACGTTTACAGATAAAATTTTAATTCATTAAGTTACCATGCTTTGGAAAGTGGCTGTATCATGATTTCATTAACCAACTCTTCGTCCATCAGGTGGTCAGTAAATGCCAAATGTACAAGCTTTATTAAAGTGTCAGTTATTCTGTTCACTTGCCAGCCGATGCTCTAGACACTGAATCTCACAATGACACTACAGGTTAACTGACCCCCAAATACTCAACAATGTTCTGTGGAATAAGACACATTGGGTAAACTATCTTCTATAAAACCAAGGAAAATATAGCTTTGGCCACATTATTTCTCATGTACAGTTTTGTCCAGTTCCTTTGGAGCAGTTTCTTCCTTTCTGTGAGTTGGAGAATACTCTGATATGTCAGTTTTATCTTTTTCATCATTTTACAGACAGTGCAGCT
>NW_012154062.1:5639398-5666957 GCF_000956105.1 Propithecus coquereli
TGCTTTGGAAGATAATATGTTAGAACCTTGTCCTCTAAATAAAACTTAGAAAAGTTTTAAAAATTAAAAATACTTTTGCAAAACTAAAATTTTTTTTGTACTTTTGCATAGATATGAGGAAAACTTGGACTTAAAAATAACAATTTATTGGACAGTAGATGACACAGATTATAGACCTAATAGGAAGATGCTGGCAAAATCTTACAGGTCCTGAGGAACCAAGTATGTGGGTTTGTATTTTAAACCTATGGCCTTAAAAAAAAAAAAATACAGAAAACTCAAGAACACACAAACACATCTTGCCTTAACCATCAGAGCCATAGCATCATCATACATGTGGCTTCAGGAAAATACCTCATATGTTCATGAAAGAATAAGAGTAAAAAGGGTAAATGATACCTTAGTAATATGATAAAAATGATTTTGACATCATCGTCCTCCCAAAAGAACTGTTGAGTCTTTGAGAACTGCTTAGCAAGAAGAAACTGTGAGCAAGGCCCAGAGGAAAGAAAGAAAAAGGTTAACTACTAAGAAGCTGTCTTTTATTTTTAAGGAAGAGCAATGAAGGGGACATGAGAGTCCCACGTTGTCAGGCTCAGCTTCTCCAAGTAGGCAAGCAGAGAAGAATTTGGGGACAATAGCCCAACTCAGGAATGGAGAGTATATTTAGCTGGAGCACATCTGTGTGTGTGCGTGTGTGTGTGATTCTGAGTAGACTCTGTAGCAGAGGCTTGCTGGCCTGGATGCAAGTCTCATGGAGAATTGGGAACGCCTCATAGTCATCGATCAGTATGAGGCCTTCGAAAGTGAAAAAGGAACAGAAAAAAAATGCATCAGATATCTGATTCTTTTTCAAATCCTATGAAAAAAACACCTGGTGAATATTTATTTCTTTACCACTATTCTTCCATTATACTTTCAGATCCTCATCCCCACATGTTCCTTTCCGTGCTTAGGATTTTCTTGCCAAATGGTGCAGAATCGGGGCTGGCCCAGAGTTTAATAAGGTGTAGTGTTGGGTGTTCAGTGGCGATGATACTGCTCGGAAAGGAATGTTATTGTCTGGAAAGAGCAGGTGCCCATTGACTCATTCTCTCCCCCCATCAAAGCCTAACTGGCCCGTTGACAGTTTCCACTGCTTTATACTCCTTCATCCTTTCTCCCTCCACTCCATTAGGGGAATTAAAAACAAAACCAAAGATACAAACAACCAACCACAAAACTCTATAGCAGCACAGTCCATTAGAACTCTCTGCAGTGATGGAAATACTCCATATCTGTGCTGTCCGATATGGTAGCTACTGGCTACACGTGGCTATTGAATCCCAGAAATACAGCTAGAACAACTAATGAATTGAGTCTTTTAATTTGACTTAACTTAAACTTACATAGCTACATGTGGCTTGTATCTGCCATATCTGATACCACATCTCTAGAAATCATTGGCTCCGACCAGTCTTCCCAGTTTTATCTTTTGACTGTGTACTCCTGAACTCCTTAGGTTTTATCTTTCTTACCTTATCTTTCCTTTGTAGCATTTATTAATATTATCTTCTTTGAGGAAATATATTTTGTTGCTTACATTGCAATTTTCATGCCATCGATTTTGCTGTAATTCCCCAGCCTTCTGAGGCAAAATTCATTGTTCCTTACTCTGCTCACACAGTGTTTTGTTCATGCTATGAACAGAGCACCTGCGAAGTTGTCTTTTTTTATACATGTAATATGTTTGTTTCTCCCTTGAATATCCAATACAGATACCACTGGTCACTATGGCTACCTAAGTTTAAATGAATTAAAATGGGATGAGATTAAGATTCATTTCATCAGTTGCTCTTATCATTTTAGGGATTCAATAGCCACATATGGCTAGTGGCTGCCAGATTGGATAGCACAGATGTAGAACACTTCCATCGTTGCATGGAGTTCAATTGGATAGCACTGATGGAATTATCTGAAAGACTGCTTATCTCTGTGTCAGTAGGATGTTCATAGTGCTTGGAAGGGAGTGAACACTCACCCTATTGGGCCATGTCAAGAAGGATGGCACTTCTGGACACATTTAATGCTAGTATGTGAAAGCTTGAACCAAAAGCTAGTTGGTGAGTTAAAGAATCAGGATGTTGGAAAAAGACTGCAAAACACCAAAGCCTCTGTGGGTGGTGATAATAAAGCCATAACCAGAAGTTAGGTACCTGAGGAGTAAGCAGACCAGGGCCAAAATCAAAGGGAATTTGCCAGAGAAAATGTGGGTGCTCAGCTTTTAACTCCAAGGATTTCACTGGGCAGGTGTTGTCTGCACCCCTGTTAAATGACCAGGAATCTTAGAGCTACTGGCTTCTATCAGATAGAAGACTAATTGTTTGTGAAATGGGACAAAATATAAATGCAAATTACACATTTTAGACATAACATTTTAATTCATAGTCTAGGTAGAAAGGTAAATACATAAATAACTAGCTAGAGCAATATGATAATGCTGTATTAATATCAACAAAAGATGGAGCCCACCAGGAAGAGTGATTAATTCTGCTTTGCTCTTAATGGCCATATTCTTCCGAATATGCATCTCCCATTTTCTTAGTGCTGGATGGGTACAGATATGCTTATCAAATAGAGGAATGGACGCCCTCTGAACAAACATGCTGCTGCTTGTGATCTGAGGGTCACCTCCTCATTATAGTTCATCACCTTCCTGCCTGAAAACTTGGACAACTTTCCTTTCATCAGTGGACAATCACTAGACCAGTGTTGCTGGAACATCTACCAGGCATCCTGCTTGCTGCTGGGTGCTTTGGAAGATAATATGTTAGAACCTTGTCCTCAAATAGCTTAGAATTTTCATAGGAAGACAAGAATAAATGCACTTAAAAAATATCACCAGTGCAACACAATGCATGTTAAATATCAGATGAACGGTATAGGAATTAAGTGCTAGGCCAGTCCAGAGGAGGGAGGATGTTTTCCAGCTGGCGTGATCCAGCTGTTAGGATTAATCAGCAGAAGGATGCCCGGGGGAATGGTAGCCAGGTCTGTTTTCTGAGGTCTTTGCTGCTAAAGTAAGCTATTCCAGGGAGCGAGGAAACTGACTCCTGCACAAAAGTCCTACTGTGCCGTCTTTTCTAGAAGAGTGTGGGCAAGTGAACTCTGGATTGTAATTCAATGACTAGCAGCTTGACACAACTGTCACTGGTTGTCTTTTTTTTTTTGAGCTTCTCCTTAGGTACTTTGGAAAGCTGCAGAAATTCCTTAAAGTCACAAAAGCACCATCCTGGTGTCTAGTTCTTGTACATTATAAAAGGTTCTCTTATTAATCATGCGCTTATGAAAAATCTGGATTTTCATAATTTATTTGTAATTCATGGCAATGCAGAGTAAGATGTGGATTTGAATTCCAATTTTACTATTTGCTAGTTGTGTGACCTTGCACGAGTCAACATCTCTGGTCTTTCCTCACGAATTTCTGCTTTAATTCCTGAGGATACAGGTGTTAAATGACATCACAAGCAGTCAGTTTATCCAATAGTTGCCATTCAGCTTAATAAGATACAGAATCTCTTATTTATCCATTTTTCTTTCTCTGATAATTCTATCTCTAGCTTCCCTTTGTATATAGATTGCATTATACTATCTCCAACAGTTATCTCAAGAAGAGAGACAATAAAACCTTCATCAGGACCACCTAAAATAAAGGCTGCACTTTTAAATCCTCATAGGGAAACACCTACTTAAATCTAATGTCTATTATGGCTGTACTGTGGTATAGACATACAGGTTTTGTAATGTTGAAAGATTATCAAATCGAGGGCAAGACTCTTATTATTCCTTCACCTATACTTTACTTTTAGTTATAAAGATATACATTTCAGATCTATATTATTTTCCTCCTTTCCGAAGAACTTTTAACATCTCTTGCAGTCTAGGCCTGCTAGCAGTGCATTTTCTTGCATTTTGTTTCTCTGAGAAAGTCTTCATTTCTACTCCACTTTTGAAGGATAATTTTGCTGGATATAGAATGGTAGGTTGGTGAATTTTTTCTTTCAACATTAAATATTTCACCCAACTCTTCTCGCTTGCAGTTTCTGACAAAACAGTCTGTTGTCATTCTTGTCCTTGTAGCTCTGTAGGTAAGATGGTCTCCTTTCCTAGGGCTTTACTGCCCACCACCTTCTTTAAAGATTTTGTCTTTGGTTGTTTGCATTTTGAATATGGTATGACTAGATATTTTTAGTATTTATCCTGCTTAGTGTTCTCTGAGCTTTCTGGATCTGTGGCTTGATGTCTGTCATTAATTTTAGAAAAATGTTAGCCATTTTACTTCAAATATTTCTTCATTAGCTGTATCTTCTCCATCTATTATTCCAATTATTCGAACATAACCACTTTTGAAATTGTCCCACAGTCCTGGGTTCTGTTCTTAAACTTCTAATTCTTTTTTTCTCTTGGGAAAAGTTAGGAAAGTTTCTATTTGAACCGTTTTCAAGTTCACCGACTCTTTCCTTGGTCTCATTTAATCTACTGATGAGCCTTTCAAGGGCATTCTTCATTTCGGTTAAAGTATTTTTGGTTTTTTACATTTCTTTTTGATTCTGTCTTGGTTTCCATCTCTGTGCTTACATATTCATCTTTCTTTCTTTTTTGCTTTTTCATTAGGCCCTTAACATGTTGATCACAGTTGTTTTAAATCCCCTATGAGATAATTCCAAAATCAGTGTCACGGCTGAGCCTGATGCTTACTTTGACACTCTTCATACTTTGTTTTTCCTTTCCTTTTACAATGCCTTCTAATTTTTTGACAACTGAGCATGATGTGTTGGGTAATAGGAACGGAGGTAAATTTATTGATATATCACACTGTACCCCATATATCACACTGTACCCCATAAACATGTACCATTATTTTGTGCCAATTAAAATTTTTTTAAAAAGTAGGGGAAAAAAAGGCTTTAGTGTGAGGTTCTGTATTAATCTGGCTAGGAGTTGGTCTGTGTTTAATGTTTGCTGCAGCTTTAGGTTCTAGATGCTTTAAGTTTCTCTAGTGTCCTTGTTTTTGTCTTCCCTGTTGTCATTGGGTTTCCCTGTGAACCCCTCAGATCTTGCAGCTCTTTTAGCTCTAGTCAGTTGTTATAATGAAGTCCTGTTGGTATAGTGCTAAGGTATGGAGTAGAAGAAGCTGTCTAATCTTATGATCAACTCTCAGCCTTTTAATAGGACTCTGACCCTTACAAGTGTTTCTTAGCTTTTATTTTTTCATTTTTCAGTTGAGATAGGAAAGTCAGAGGAGGCTGGGGTCAAGAAATGCAGCTCCCTGAGGTGGGATAAAGTTCTGAAAAACTGTCTTTTCCCCTGGTAGAGAGAAGCCTTGAGATAAAGAATGCTCTGGGTGTATTTTGTAATGGTTACTTGTCCCCTCCTGCAGCTCAAGCAAGTAGAGAATCTTCTTGGCTCCTCCTCCTAGTGAGAACCTGGTGCAATTCCTAGATGTAAAAGCCCCTGGAGCCATGGGGGGCCCTCCAAGACTATGCTCCCAGGAGTTTCTCACTGTCAAATTACTGCACACTCAAGCCTTGAGAAATTCATCAAAATTGTCGTTTAAGTTTATGGCTCAAGCAGCTTCTGCTCCAGGTAGGCAGATCTGGTCCATGAATCTCTGAATTTGCCTTTTTCTCCAGATTTTGAGTGTTAAAGACACACACTTGGACAATTTGATTTGAATGGATTCACAGTGTGAGCTGGACTTTGCATCTGTGCCCTTCTTGCATGCACATCAATCTTGGCTCTGAAACTACACGTGATTTTCAAGCCTTTTGTTTAGGTTTGTTCTTGGGGGACCTTGGGAAGAGAAGGAGGGATGAGCTTTGCGTTATGCCTTGCATTTGATGGATTCTTCAGATTGTGTTTTATTTCTTGGCCTTACAGTAATAACTTTTTGTAAGTGTAGAGGAGTGACCTGAAAAATCTTATAATTCCTTGTACCTGTAATTCTTAGTCTATGTTTGAGATTGGGAAAATAGGAGGAAAGGTTATGTTTCTCCTGGTGTTTTTGCCAATAGGAGATTAGAGAATTTGGTAGTTAACAACTCTCCATTTGTTCTGTGGTTTTCTCCATTTTTCCCATGGTATGGGGCTTATTCCAGGGGCAAGGTATGTGACTAACCTATTACCAAATCACAATGAAAGGAAGAGTATTGTCTCTCTCTGTTCAGGGTGGTACTGGCTCGTTAGGACCTGAAGAGTCATGTCCCTTCTCTCAGGCTCTGCAGTTACGTGGGTTGTAGTTGTGTGTGTTGCAGCTGCATTTGTTAAACTGTATGGCAGACCTACACGATTTACTGCAAAATACCACAGTGCATGGTATATCTTGTAACTCATTAAAAAAATACTTTAAAGATATAAAAATTATATATCACAAAATAGATTAGAAAATAAGCCAATTTATTTCATAATTTTCCCCTTTTCATGTATTTCCTTCCTTCTTCCTTTTTCTTATGTTTGTTTTTCATATAACTGTAGTTACAGTGCAAACATAATTTGTATCCTGCTTCCTTAACCTTATTCTATTGTTATGAATGGAATTGTGTTCCTCCTTCCTCCCCCTCAAATTCGTATGTTGAAGCCCTCACCCGTAATGTTAACTGTATTTGGAGGTGATGATCTTTAAGGAGGTAATTAAGGTTAAATGAGGTCGTTAAGGATAGGATCCTAATCCTATAACTCTTAGAAGAGGAGGAAGAGACATCCAAGGTTCCTTTTTCTCTCTGCCTGCTCAAGCTCAGCAAAGGCCATGTGAGGATACAATGGGAAGGGAGCCATCTGCAAGCAAGGAAAAGAGAAACCAATCACCAGAAACCAATCTTGATCTTGAACTTCCAACCCCTAGAACTGTGAGAACATAAGTGTCTGTCATTTAAGCCACCCAGTTTGTGGTATCTTCATCTGGCCACCCAAGCAGATCAATACATCTATGCTGCTACATAATCTTTACAATCAATATTTCAATGGCTGAGATACTGGCCATTATATTGGAATTACTTTGAATATTATTATGTAGCATACTCATTCTAGAGATCTTGCAATAAGCAAACTCTATTCTGTGGTCAAACAAGTTTGGGAATCACTTGTCTGATGAAAATTAAGACGTCTTTACCTCTTTATGACATCCTGGAGCCTTTACTAATATTCATCGTCAGCCTTCGAGGCTGCACCACATGTAGGATGTTTCTCTGAACTAGTATTATATGGCACATGGTTTTAAAATCTTTGCATTTTGTACATATTTACTGAGTAATTTTTCTATTTGACATCTAAACTGCTTTTATTAATACACTGTGAAGATGGAATAAATAAGTCATTTTGTTCTTTGTAGTCTAGATTTGGGTTGGAGTCACACTTGCAATAAGTAAAGGAAGCTATACAGACCCCACCTAAGGGTGTTAATCTTTAACAGATCTTTCCGAGGTTATCATTTTCTGAATTCCTGTTCCTTTTTTCTGATTGTCCATGAGCTCAGGAAAGAGCCTGAATGGGGTGAGAAATAGATTCTTTAAGATGTCAATGAAGCAATTTTAATGGTGCAACAGTTTACGTTAGATACGCTGCATCGGGGACTGAAAGTGGGAAAAGTATGGGTATAACGCTAGATGGGGGGGGTGGGAATCTAGAGTTGCTGAACAATCTGAGTCCAAGAATGTTTGTGTGGGTTTTTTTGAGAATGTATGTGTGTTTTAGGGTAGATAGTAAGGAGTAGAGGAAGGGTTGTTGTGGGATCTATGGGGGTGTGCATGATGTTACAGACTTCTATTCCTCCCCCTTAATCTTCTGTTAGTGATGGGAACTTAGTGGTATCTGTACCTTTGAGACCTAGAGCACACCCAGACCCGAATAAGCTTGGCAAAGTCAACACTGCACAAGGTACCCTGCTTCTAGTTTTTACTGCTCCAGGCTATAGAATTTTGTCTGCAGGGGGTAAGTCAGGCTTCTATAACAATATCTACATCTACTTTTTATACTTGGGAAATTTTAAAGGAAGTAATGTGGTTGATTCAGATGACTCAGGCCACACTATGGAATTAGAACCATAAATATTTTGGTAGACAGTTAACTTAAGCACAAAAATATATATTAACAAGGTTCTGTTTCTTTTCATTTAAAAAAAACTTTCAACCATAAGCGGCTAAGAAAATGGTTTCTCTTTTAGCTCTATTCAGTTTTTCTTCTTGCATTATCAACATTTTGATGATTGTCATTGAAGTGAGGGAAATGACCAGCAACCAATACGTACAATTAATCAAGTTTTACTTTTGCCACCAACTCTTTGTAATGGACTCCTTCAAGAATGTTCTCTATCCGTCTGGGGTTACATGTTAATTACTGTGGGAATGAGTCCTTCACGTTTCTGTTTGACATGCTCTGTGATCTACATGGAGCTTCTGTGCTTTGCATTCATGAATGTATTTGTGTTCTTTTCCTGTCCTTTTATTCATCATCTTTGATAGGAAGAATGACTTGCTGATGGAGACTGAAGCTGGGAGAGATGAGTTGCATGTTTCCTAGGCATATTTTATGGTGTCTGTCCAGCAACAACACATTCTAAAGGATGCTGCCTCACTCATAGGCCTGGGAGGTAGTAGCCACATCTGTCCCATGTTCCCTAACCTCCTCCAACTACAGCTGATTAGGAACATGACCCAAGGCAGAGTTGGGGGAGCAAAGCCTGGTGTTTGATTCTGGTGGGGAAGTAACGTGTCCTGAAAGTAAAGTGCATGGGTTATTTACTGGATGTGTTTTTGTGAAGAGCTCCCACCCAATAGGAAAAGAAAGGATGTTCACCAGGCCTGCAATGTCAACACAGTGGAATTTTGACAACAACTTGTAGTTAGGTACGTTTACTTTCTTACCAGTAGCTAATATTGACCGACAATACCCGTAATAATACTTAAAGCCTTTTTAAAAGAACTTATGGCTTTATGATAATGGTATAAAAGGATTTAATGGTACTGACTGAACCTACATTACAAATAGTTAACTTAGCATAAAGAGGTGTAGCTACACCCATAAATAATGTGATACGGTTCTATTATTAACACCAGTTCATGAGAATGAGGACACTCTTCGAGTGTGGCAAAAAAATATCTTTGCCCTGGTCTTGTATTTATCTTCTTTTTTCTTCTTTGGTTCTGTAACATTGGCGTTTTCTAGAGCCCATGATAGTCTGGGTCCCATGCAGGTCTACTTGGGGGATATATGTTGCTGTAAATTAGGATTTTATTCAGATCATCTCTTGATATGCGCTTGTCACATTTCAGACCTAAAGTACAGAGATAATTTAAATTGCAGCTTTGAAATTGGGCAAACCAGGTTTGAATTTTGGGCTCTGTTGTATACAAACTCTGTGACCTTGAACATGCTCTTAAACCTCTGCATACCTCAGTCTTCTCATTTCTGAAATGGGCATAAGAATGTTAGCAAATTTATAGGATGGCAGTGAGGATTAAATGAGACAGCTCTCTGCTTACATCATGATCTCAGTAAATGTTAGCTCTTGACAGAGTAACGTTCACAGTTAGTGCTTCTGGGCACTGCGGTTGCTACAAAGCAAGCATGCTGCTCTGTGCCGTCTGCGGCTCGGGGCCATTCGTTTCTTCTCCTGTCTCTGTCAAACGCCTGCTGCAGCTGCTTGTGACTCAGGAGAGACTTCTTGCTCTATTGCTTTGCATTCTGTGGCATCTCAGCTGGAGAATTTCGTTGTTCTTACTTTGGGTAGAGAGACATTTTCCAGGTGGAAAAGAAATGGGAAAAACCCCGTTCTCTTTCACCTCTCCCCTACACCCACACACAGTTGCTGACTGTTTTATTCCAGGTTGCACCATCACAAACTCCCGTTTGGATGAAGTAGCCTGGGGGATTTGGTTTCCTTATTCAGGCTACATATATGCTGCCTTACCTATTCATTTAAAAAATTAAAAAAATCAATGTACTTATACAAATGTGATTTTGTTACACGACTACATTATATAGCAGTGAGGTCTAGGCTATTAGTGTACCCATCACCTGAATAGTGTATGTCGTACCCAATAGGTGGTTTTTTATCCCACACCCCACTCCCACCTTCCCATCTTTGGAGTCTTCACTCTCTGTTATCCCACTCTGTATGACCATGTGTGTCCATAGTTTAGTTTCCACTTGTAAGTGAGAACACGCAATATTTGAGTGTTCCTAAGATACTATCTCTATTCCTAAGATACTTCACTTAGGATAATGGCCTCCAGTTCCATCTAAGTTGCAGCAAAAGACATTATTTCATTCTTTTTTATGGCTGAGTAGTACTCCATGGGGGCGGGTGTGTCTGTGTATCACATTTTCTTTATCCACTCGTCAGTTCCACATACTCATTTTTTAAATAAAACAATAGTCTTTTCAATTAACTGTCACCACCTTCTATAGGGTTTTTGCAATTAGCTATTTTTAGGCAAAATTTTGGAGATAATGAAACTTGGATTTATCCTTTGTCCAGGTTCTTTGTCTGAGTTTTTCTCTCTCTTCATTTTTCCTCCGTAGATTCCGGTAGCCGAGTGCCATTAAAATGATACGCATTCCCTTTGGCAGGTACTTTTGAGTTCATCTAAGCCTCGTGAGATGTATCATATTCTAATGAAGGAGGGAAACTGAGATGAAGGTCCATTTCCACCCAGGAGTTAACATGTTTATCTTCTTCCTTTCTGGGAAACGTTTTCCTAAGAAACAAAGGGGAACAGCAAGGCTGCAGTGAACCAAGGAAGAAAAGAAACATGTATCTAGTCAGCACCGCCTACGTGGCAAGAAATGCTGTCTGTGGCCCACCTGTATGTTCTTCCTGTGCAGCAACTCTCAGGAGTAGGACCTGACCATTGCATAGGTGATGAACTGCAGACTTGGGCAGACGAAGGGACTTTTCCAAGGTAACCCAGCTAGTAAGCAACAGAGCCAGAATTTTAGACATCAAGTTTGCTTTTCCTGAAGATTTGGCTACACCTCACACCATACCACCGGGGCAGCTGTCTGTGTACCCGCCCTGGCTCTGGAGGCTTCAGGGAGATGGATCCACAGGCACTTCCTTAAGATGAAGTCCTGTTTTCTGATGGCAGTGAGAGGAGGCGAGACCAGAATGGGTTAACAGATGGTTTGCAGTTCCTTCGAGAACCCTGCTGACTTTTGTACAGTAAAATAATAAAGTTCCAATTCGGGAGTGCATTTGCTACTGTGACACTGATACAGCCCCAGGCCATTAGAGGATTAGATGAGCACAAAGCTGCATGAGCCGTCAGCTGTGGCACTGGGAGAGTGATTCAGCATGCTGGTCGCTGGGAGGATAGCTGTTAATTGGAACTGGAGAGAACGAGCCCTGGTTTGGCAGATCGGGTTTAAATGGGTGGATTGTCTGACGGAGACTTTTTCTTGTTTGCTTTTGGCTTTGGTTCAATGCTTATAGCCAGACTGTCCTGCTCCCAGCTGGACGTTGCTTGAAATGCTTTTTCTCTTCTTTTCTTCCTTTTTTTTTTTTTTTGTCAGTTTGTAGCTCCAGATTTCATATGAACTTGAGTAAGTGAGAAGCAATGGTAATACAGCCAACTTTTATCCTTTGACTGAATTTTCTGGAACCCTATTTTACTTCTAAGCTCATTTCCTTTGCTGTCAGCATTGTCCTAGGCTGCTCCTAACCACAGAGCAGCCTTTGCAAGCTCATCCTCAGTGCTGTTCAATTCAGCAAGAGTTTACCAGGGAGCTAGAGACATAGAGGAAGCAGAGGATGCGGTAGCTAAAGACCTGAGTTCAAGTACTGCTTTTACTACCTGGATAAATAACTTGAGTGCCCAAAGCCTGAGCTTCCTCCTTTGTAAAGTGGGGAATTATGAAAATAATCACCTAGTAGGTTGGTCTTTAGCCTTTGCATTTCAGAGGCTCCTATGGGCTGGACATGGTGACTTACATGTGTAATTCCAGCACTTTGGAAGGCCAAGGTGGGAAGATTGCTTCAGGCTAGAAGTTTGAGACCAGCCTGGGCAACATAGCAAGACCTCCATCTCTTTAAAGAAAAAAAAAAGCCAGGTGTGGTGGCACCTGTAGTCCTAACTACTTGGGAGGCTGAGGAAGGAGGATCACTTGATTCTAGGAGTTTGAGGCTGCAGTGAGCTATGATTGTGCCACTGTACTCCAGTCTGGGTGACAGAGTGAGACCCTGTCTCCAAAAAAAAAAAGTTTCTAAGTAAAAACTTAAAGAAACCAATGTCTTCTCAATATTTATGAAACTCAAAAGCTCCACCTCCATGAAGCTTTTTTTTTTAAAAAAATTCCCCTCAGGCCGACAGTCTTTTTCCTTTAAATTCTTTAGCATGAGATCTCTACGTAGCCACCTTCCTATAATTCACTCATAGGTGATATAATCCTATAATCTGCATAGTTTCGAAGATCGAGACTGGAGCACAAGTTTCGGAGACAGACTGAGCAGGGTGACGGGGGAAGTTGCTTCATCTGCTGAGACGCGATGACTCTACAACTCATTCCCGTCTCACAGGGTGGTTGTGGGGAGCTGAGGCGATGACGCTGTGTGGTGCCTTCTGCAGAGCCTTGGACATAGCAGGGGTCAAAACACCCAGCTCCTACTTCTACCCCTAGTTTTATTCTCCTTGTCCCCTTCCTCTTGACTAGGTTCAGAAAGCAGTGTTTGCAAAATACTCCCTGAAAATGGTAGAAATTGATCAAGTTTCCTCTTCTTGAGTTTTTAAAATTTTATTTAAATTATAATTTTCTATCAACTTTCAAATTTGTAATTGACACATGATTGCATGTATTATGGGGTAAGGGTGATGTTTCAATGAGTATATACATGGTATAATCAGAGAGGGTAATTATATCATCACTTGATGTTTTTATTTTTTTTTATTTCAGCATATTATGGGGGTACAGATGTTTAGGTTATGTATGTTGCCCTTGCCTCCCCACTCCCCCCCAAGTCCGAGTTTCAAGTGTGCCCATCCCTTGGATGGTGCGCATTGCACTCTTTGTGTATGCAAATACCGGTCCCCTCCTCCCCCCTCCCTCCTCCCCCCTGCCCGACATCCAATAATGTTATTCTTATATGTACACTTATGTGTTGATCAGTTAATACCAATTTGATGGTGAGTACATGTGCTGCTTGTTTTTCCATTCTTGGGATACTTCACTTAGTAGAATACATTCCAACTCTATCCAGGAGTATACAAGAGGTGCTATATCACCATTGTTTCTTAAAGCTGAATAGTACTCCATGGTATACATATACCACATTTTATTAATCCACTCACATATCATCACTTTAAACATTTATTGTTTGTAGTGATAACGTTCAAAATCTTCTAGCTATCTTGAAATATACGTTACCTTGTCATTTGCTGTAGTCACCCTGCTGTGTTATAGAGCATCAGAATTTATTTATTCTAACGGAAATTTTAATGTAGCTTTAGTTTTCTGTGGTTTACAAAGTCAGATAATACTTAGTCTTCTAACAAACAGCCCTTTCTACCCCTGATTTTCAGTCCCCAAATTAATTCTAATAACCCTTTCTTATGATGGTGATCTTTTCCATATAACACGATTTTCCATTTTAGACAAAATGTACTGATTTTCTTACATGGAAGATGTGACTTTATTTTGTCTCCTTCCCCATACATCCCTGTATTAGTTTTTGGGGCTTCTATAACAAATGACCAAAAAACTTGCTGCCTTGAAATAGAAATTCATCCTCACACAGTTCTGGAGAACAGAAATCCAAAGTCAGTATTACTGGTCCCATATCAAGGTGTTGGCAAGGCTACACTCCCTCTGGGTGTTCTGGGGCAGAATCTGGTCCTTGCCTATTTCAGTTTTGGGTGGTTGCCAGCATTCCTTGGCTTGTGGCTGCATCACTCTGATCGCTGCCTCTGTCTTCACATAGCACTGCTGCCTTGGTGTGTCTGTCTAATCTTCCTTTTATCTGCCTCACTTTTAGAAGGATTTATGTGATTGCATTAAAGCCTCATTTGGTAATCCAGGATAACTCCTCTTCTCAAAATCCCTATTTTAATCACATCTGCAAAGACACCCCCCTTTTTTTTTTTTCAAATAAGGTAATATTTTATTTAGAGACATTCAGCCTTCTACACCTCCTTCATTTATTATGGATTTGTTGGATGCTTTAGTTCAACTAATATTTGCTGATGGCATTCTTAATGATTCTGTAAATATTGTCCACAGTTGAAGCATGTAGTATACCGTAATGGCATTTCCTACCTTGTACAACATGTATTTTCTCTGAAAAAAATTTTTGATTTTTGTTCTCATTAGTTTTCTAGTTGCCCTTCATGAAATCGTACCAATCTTTCCAACAGAATCGTAAAACTCCTCTCAATATGGATAAGTATACTGTAGCCTCCAGCACTCTTCTCTTTTTCAGTTGGATACTTCCTTCCTGAAGGCTCCCTCCTGCTCCAGTCTGGGCTGGCTGCTTTCTTGTCCTGGGGCTCAGCAGTCATCTCGAGGCTTTGCTCCCCTGCCCTGGCTTTCCTTCCTTCCTCTTTCTTGGATCCCATGATGTCTTTCTTCATGATTTTCTCCCTTGTTTTGGTAGGGTAAGTCAAGCAGTGGCTTCCTGGGTGCATGCAAGATAACATTTTGGAAACTCCTTTTTTCTCTGAAGATGTCTTTAGTCCACTTTCCTCTGAGATTGACAGTTTGAGTATAGAATCAAGATTGTACCAAATAAACTCAAGAATTCTGAGGGCTTGTTCCCTGGCATGACTTCTGGGACTAAGAACCCTATCAGCCATGGTTCAGTTGGAAAACAAACCAGATCACTTGTTTTCACGAGATTAATATAAGGCAGGTTAAATGGGTGTTAAGGAACTGAAGAAATGAAGAGGGGACACTGAGAATAACACAAAGTCACTGCTGGAAGTGGCTGGCACACCTAGGGCAACAAAGGGAAAGACTTGGGATAATTAGAACCCAGGAGTTTGATGGAGGAGACTCGTAGAGCTGAGATGCAGACCTCTGAGGACAGGTGCTGCCAGCCAGTGCTGAGACCCGCTGAGGGGTAGCCAGAGGTTGGTTTCGGAATTCCAGAAAAATAAAATACCCCAAGCCTGGAGACTGATCAACTGCCTTACAGAGGTGGTGCTGATACAAATGGAAACAGGAAGGAACGTGCCCTTGTTCCCGGTCCCAGGCTTGAATTTTCCCCTGTGCCATCTACTGACTGACTCTACCAGGAAGCCAGCTAGCAAGGGACAAGTGCAGCTGGCAGAGCCACACCTGAGGGTGGGTTGGGCTGAGAGGTTGTAGCTTGGTGACTGGCACAGTCGTCTTCCAGCTACTGGTGTTGACAGTTGTACAACCTTCTCTGTAACCTCAGTATTATGAAATTTCATCCAAGGTAGCTTTTGGTGGGTTTTCTTCCAGTCATCATGCTGGGCATTTGGTGGGTTTTTTAGATCTGAAATTTCTCTTCGGTTTCAGGAAAATTTCTTGCATTTCTGTTTTGGTAGAAACCACCTGCATGTTTTTGTTTTTATCTTTTTCTAGAATTCTTACAATAGAGCTCTCTTATCTCTTGGATTGATTGTCTAATTTTCTTATCTCCTTTGCTTGTTGTCATACTTACTGTGAGATTTTTCTCAACTCTCTATTCTAATCAATTTTTAAAACATTTCTGCTAGCATACTTTAAAATTTCCAAGACGTCATTCTGACTCTTCTTAATTAGCACCCTATTCTTGTTTCATAGATCTTGATCTTGTTCCATGTTTTAAAATTTTTTCTTTTCCATTTATGTTTTTTTCTTAAATCTGTCTTTTATATTAAAGGCTTTCCTAAAATCTCAGATACCCCTAGGTCATCCTTGTAAAGGACAAAGCACTCAAAGTCTAGGTGGAAGAGCTGTGTGTAGGCAGGGCTCCTCGATGACTGGGTCTCATTGTAGGATGCTCAGGTAGCAATCTGGATTGTTTCTTGGGGATCAGGCTTCAATATCTATAGGTTTTCCCCACATCCTTGGGCCTGTCATGAGTTTCCGAGATAAGTTCTTTGGTTTCTAGCCTGGGGGCTGTAAACCTGCTTGCTACTTTTCTAAGGGTTACCCAGGGCAAGGTGGAGGTGTGAAGCCCACCATTCACTATATAGACTTTTATCAAATGGCCATGTGTTCAGTGTGATGTCTCTCTCCTGCTCATAGCTGTGCCTAGTATTCCTGTTTACGGAGCTTCCTCCTCTAAGCTGTTCAGACACTAAATCTCCCATCTTTTGCCAGGATAGGAGATGGCAACATTTTGATCATACACACTGAGGGAGAAGACCTGGGGGTTCACCTGTTACTTACATAGATTTCCAACCAGGTCTTCTCTTCCCCCTCACTCTCACCCTGGCCTTCAGAGGTACCTGCTGAGGCCATCACAGCATCTTTCTCTCCCAGGCGGAGAAACACGAGCTCATTTCTCCTGGGCTGTCTGGAATGCCCAGTCTGGAAAAACATCAGGTGCAGCAACAACATGATACAGCCCTATTTGAATTGGAAAAGATGTGGGAAATTTATTAAATACTTGTCCTACTACAGTGAGAAGGATTTACAACATAAACACTCCCAGGGGCCTCCTTTGGGCTCTACTATACACACTCACTCGGGATAACAGAGTGTGGGCAGGTTCCTGACCAATTCTGTGCAGCCCATCAAGCCCTTCCTGTGTTACTTCAAGGACCCAGATGGTCCACACATCCTCCCCAAAGCCTTCCTGGCTATCCAAGTTCACACTTTGGTCCTCCTTTCTAGTCCTGACTATCCATAGTTCTGAGCCCCGTGCTTGCCTGGGACATTGTCTCACCTTGCTGTCTAGTGCTATTTATCTATCTTTTTAGGTGCTTGCTACTTTTGCCCCCCAAGGAAGGTGTGGGTACTTTGAGGATGGTGGTACCTGAGTCGCACTTGTAAATATCTCCCTATTGTGTGCGAAGTGTCTTTATACTCATACGTACTCTCACACTTACTCATACCAACCTTCCCATTCACTCAAACCAGTAGGTATTTGATTCTAAGTAAATAATTACTGATGGGGATGTTACCATCACATGTATTTAGCTCTTCATAAAGTAGCTTCATGCACTCTGTCATTGAACTTTCATGACGACCTGGGAGAAGGATGGGTTGTGCCCTTTGAAAACACAGAGGCTCAGTGAGGTGAGACAATATCCAGGGCTTATAGCCAGACCTTCTGAAAGCCAAATATTCTTGGCCGCAAACTCATCACTGACTTCTGGCAAAGGGGGGCTGGTGGGGTACTCTCCCTGACCCACCTTGCAGAAGGGGGAGCCACTGTCGCAGCAGGCTGAGGGGGGAAGCTGAGCTGTGATGGAACCAGCCTGGCAGAGCCCAGGTGTCAGTCTCCCAGGCTGCTTCGGTCCCACTTCCTCTCAGGCGAATGTGGGATTGTTCTGTCATAAAAATGTCTTTGTGGGGGAAAAAGTTCCCAGGCCTAGGAATGCATGTGTGCATGTGTGAGACAAGCTGAGACAGGTGTCCCTCTCCCCCGGCCCGAGGCCAGCACAGCCAGGTGTGATCTCATGCTAACCTGCCTCGCAATGGGAGCCCTGAAAGGCCAGTGGCATCTGATACCCCCGATATCAGGCTTCGAACAGTTTTCCAAAAGGCTTTGCATTCCCTGTGTTAAGAGCTCTTTTCTTCCCCCACCCTAAAAAAACATATGTATTTTAGCAGAAATATAATCTCTGGGGTTCCAACTCCTTCACACTTACATCAGTTAAAATGGCATTTCTGAGGGGACATGCGATCCTGCAGAAGCCTCCAGAGATTATGCTCAGCTTGGCATCATCCTTCTCGTTTCTTGACCTGAAACAAAAAAAAAAGTCACGTTTCATTTCCAAAACGATCTGGACAAAGTCTTTCGTTTAAGCGGGCCTGCGTGGAATCGTTTCTCTCACGGATTCTTTTGCCACGACGTCCTATTTCTTTGCGTGATGGAAGCAGCTGCCAGACCCAGACGGAGGCCACATCCCTGGGCGCGCGCTGCCTTGAGAGAGGCTGGGCCTTTGAGAATCGGATAAGTTTCCTTTCTGGAAGGAATGAGGGTTATCTTCCAATTTCCTCCTTCCCCTTTGAGAGAGGAGGAAACTCATGTCCTGAGAGGAAACGCCTTCCTAAGGTCCCACGGATGATGAGTAGAGAGTTTCATCGCTGGAGGACCTAAACTGCTGTAGTGCTCGATGTTCTACATTTATTATCTTATTTACCTACTCGATAATTCCTTAAAAACTCATTATCACCCCCATTTTACTATGGAGGAAACGAGTCCTGCAGCAATTAGGCAACGTGTCTGAGGTCACGCAGCTTCTGTGGCAGGACAGAGATGGGAGTCCAAGGATCTGATGCCCACATCGTGGTCTTACCCGAGTGTGCTACACTGTTGCTGCAGGGCAAGGACCCAGGGCTCCTGACACCTGTCCTGTAATGTCTTTTGCGATTTGGACCTTAGGAATATTTTATATAATCACTTGCCTTCCAGAAGCACTTCTAGCTCCTAAAAACTTTGAGTCCGTAATTGCCAACTTTTGGCATTCTGGGGGTTAATCCAGGTGACACTGTTGCTTTAGCTTTCAACAGGACTGTTTTCCTTCCTGTCCCTATTTTAACCACCCCATAGCTCCCTCTCATCATCCTCTATGTCTTGTGGGTACCCACTCACTATAGAAGCAATTTTCAAGAAAGGATCTAATGAGAGGGATTCATAACTCAGTGTGACCTTAAACCAGTTAGGACCTCTTATCGGGCTCCTGTCTTATCTCTGAGGATGAAATGGAGAGATTTCTAGGAAGAGGGAAAAAGTGAGGGAACTGCATCCACCGGCAGGTCCTTTGTGTTAGACATGGTGCTAGATTCTGTTATGTCACTGTGCTCATAAACTCTTCCCCTCTCCCCATCCCTCTTTTTTACAGACAAGGAAACTAAAGCTTAGGTTCAATAACCTGCCTTGGGTCATCACATAATGACTTTCATTTGCAGCATTCTTTCCGCTGTGCCATCAGCTAGAAGGGGAAGATTTTTTGGAGGGTGATAAACTTGGGCGTGGGGGCTACTCTGTGTCCTTAAATCAACTGCAAGAGGCTGACCTCTACTGGAACATACAGTACTTGAACACCAACAGAAAGAGTCAGCTCTCCCGGCCTGTTGCAGTATCAATTTAATAGATGCATGATAGGTGCCTACCAGATCTGGACTATTGGACTGAATGCTGAGGGAAAGCAAATATAAATGGTGTGAACTGTGTAAGCCACACGGGGTATGTCATGCAACCGTCCTACACCCAGCATGGTCTCTGCTTCGCCAGGGAGATATTTCCAAACAGCAAAAGGACACTGTTCTCCTCTAAGAGACTAGGAGATTGAGGACTAGCCAAGGAGCAGCCCTTCTCTAGGGATAGTTTCCTAGAATCCTATTCTGTGTTTTATAGTATGTCTGTCTTCTTTCTGTATCATTATTTTTGTCCCATTGTTTACTTTTTTAATGCAGCATTGGTTCTTTAAACAGTCACACTAATTTGCAGTCCCACCAGCAGTGTATGAGTGTTCCTGTCTCCCTGCATGCACGCCAACATTTGTTTTGGGACTTTTTGATAAAAGCCATTCTCACTGGAGTTAAGTGATATTTGTACCCCTGTAATATTCTGAAATAAAATAGCAAAAATGTAAAAAAATTAAAAAATAAAGACAACAGCCATACTCACTGAGAATCACATGAAATGGGATGGAGACAAAGAGCACAGACTCTTAGGAATGTTTTATTTCCGTATCTATCTTATCAGTAGCCTTCCTGTCTCTGGTTACCTTTTTCACTTAGTGGGCCAACTTAGAATTAGATGAAGGATGAAAATAAGTTGGCAGATTGCCTTTCGCTGCCAGACAACGGTTCTTTCTTTCTGTGGTTCAGTTTCACAAAGGGTTTTGTAGGCAGTGGACATTTTGCTACAAAGCAGCAGGGTCCAAAGGCTGCAGCCCAGAAGGTTAAATGAACAGGTCAGTGTCCTTGGCTTCACGCTGCTAGTTTTTGATGTGAGGAACTCACTTGTACCTCTTGTTGTCCCTTTTCTGTGCTTGCAAAACTTATCTTTGAAGGATAGTAGATTATTATCATTTTTACTTTACATTTTATTTGGAAACATGTTCAAACTGACAAAGGATGCGCCTTACTAGAGTGGTACGGCACACAGCCTGCGTGGCATCGTAAGGCAGCTCAAGATCATGTGCAAAATCACCCTGCATGTAAAAGAAGCAATTTTCTATTAATTTGTAATGTTTTTATTATACTTTTCTTATTACAAAAGTATTTCATGCAGAAAATTTGAGAAATACTGATAAGCAACAAATACACAAAAACCACTTGGATCCTGTCACCTAAAGATATCCACTGATAACATTTTATATTACCCTTTAGGCTTTTTAAATATGTATTTTAACATAAGTAGTATTACACTGTTCACAAGATTTTCTAAATTGCTTTTTCTCAGCCATATATCAGAATATCTTTCTGTGTCATAAAATCTTCTACAATGTCATATTTCATGATTGCATAGGTTTTTTTTTTGTCATACAGGTAGATCACAATTTAAGTATTTCCTTTTTTAGGGATATTTAATATATACCCAACATTTTGGTTTTCTAAAACACTTCTGCCCTAATCATCTTCATTTCTAAGTCTTTGTGTACATTAATAATTTTTTCTTTAGGGTCAAAAAGTTCAAGGATGTGAAAAGTTTAAGGGTTTTGTTATTTGTTGCTCAGCTGACCACAGGAAGTTTCTGTCAATGTATACATCTGCCCATTGACTCATGCCTGGGACAACTGTAGGTGATAAATTATTTAAAAGTTTTGCCAATCTGATTAAAATAGTACTTAAATTTTCTTGCTTATTACTGAAATCAAATACTTTCCAGATTGGTACAATGGGACTTACTGATTTCCTAACCCATAAATAGTTCTTTATTTCATTTGCATATATTTGCATACCTAAGCCTATAAAACGTGGGCGCTGGAGACACACTTTCTGGGGTTCAGGACAACCTCTGATAGTTTTTGTTATACTTAGAAAGACCTACCCCCAAGACTGTATGAATATTGACTCCAATTTTTTTCCCCCAGATACTTTTTGGTCCCATTTCATACATATCTGCATTATAAAGGCTACATTAGTGGCTGTGCTGATTATTCTGTTTGGTCCTTCAGACCCACACCCTATCCTATTCCAGACTGCTTGGTGCCACACAAGGTTGCAAAATGCACTGCAACCTTGGGCTGCCGCCCTGCTGGCTTCTGGTTGGGTCCAAGCAATGTGCGGCAGTGGAAGGAAAGGAGATGGCTGGAACCCTAGATTGCAGAGAGCGGCATGTGCTGGGCCGAAGAGTTTGGAATTAACGCCGTACTCGGTGGGCAACTGGGAAGGGTTTAGGTGGGGAGTGGGAGGAGTAAGGTGATCAAAGTGGTCAGTTAAGACAGTTAGTTGATAGCCCTGGGTGGGCTTGAGGAAGGCTGGAGACCAGATAGACCACGAAGAGGGCAAGGATTGTAGCCAAGAGGCTGAACTTCCGTATGTTAATTGTGAGAGAGGAAAACGACAAAATACCAGTTCAAGAGACATTTCCCAAAAAAACGACTGGTCTCAGGGATGGGCACGTTAGGTGTAAGGAACTGAATACTAGCACTGCTGTTATATCATCTTGTAGCCCTCCGTGCTGCCCTGCAAGAGTGAGATCCCACGTGGATCTCTGCAGCGAGTCCCTACCTGGCCTAATAAAGAGGATGGCCTTTGTTATCATGTCAGTAAAGTCAGATAATATTTGTGTTTTCCCTTTGATCCCGGGCCTTGAAATATTGTAATTTCTTGAAAACTTATATCTTTAAAATAAGAATAGCTAGCTTCATTGAGTATGTCTCTGCTCTTCTCTCTCTCTCTCTCTCTCTCTCTCTCTCTCTCTCTCTCTCTCTCTCTCTTTTTAGCATTTATATATTATCCCATTTAATATTTTTATTCCTAGCTGGCCTGGAAGTTATAGCATAATCAGTTGGAAATACTAGTTGGGAGGCAGCCTGCAATAGTGGAAAGAGCCAGGGTGTGTGGTGCAGGCACGGCTGGTTCCAAGCAAAGCAGTGCCGTCTGTAGCCCCCGTCGCCTGCTCAGGTGTTGTCCCTTCGTGACTTCTTTATCCTCTAAATACATTCCTTGAAAATATTTCCTCTGGGTAAAGTATATGACAAGGTGGGAAGGAGAGGGAAATGAGTCCCTGAGAGAGATGGTAGATGTGGCCTTTGCTGTGATATTCTCACTACTTCCTCTTGGGCAGACATTTTCCAAGATAATAGTTGTGGTCTGAGAATGTGGCAATGGTGATGGTATTGAATGTTCACCTTGGAAGTGGCTTCAGATATTGTGTAATCCTATCTCTTCATTTTGTCCACAAGGAAACCCGAATTCAGATTCGTCCTTTCTATTCCCCTTGGTCTCCTCCCACTGGAAATCCCTTGGTTTTTGTGAATCAACTCTGTTACTAGTCATGTGTCACACAATGACGTTTCAGTCGATGATGGACCATGTACGTGACAGTGGCCCTGTGAGATTATAATGCTGTATTTTTATCGGGCCTTTTCTATGTTTAGATGCACAAATCCTTACCACTGTGTTACAATCGCCTATAGTATCCAGTACAGTGACATGCTGTACAGGTTTGCAGCCTGGGAGCAATAGACCATACAGCCTAAGTGTGTAGGAGGCTGTGCCTTCTAGGTTTGTGTAAGTACACTCTGTGATGTCCGCACACGGAGGACATCGCCTAATGCACCTAATGCTGCATTTCTCAGAACATATCCCTGTTAAGCAGTGCGTGACTATATTAAGATAACTTGAGGGTGCCTGGTAAAATGTGACAACCCTTCTGATGAGCCTGTGGCTTCCCTCTGGTCCATTGGTGATCTCCCTGTGTTCACAGCACCCTTAAATATTTCACATTTGCTTTTATTTCTGAGGGTGTCGATTTGGGGGAGGACTAGGGCACGCTGGCGGGGGGAATGTTACGTTGGGAGCAAGTGATCTTCGCCCAGCAGGGTTCAGTAGATGAGGCTGGGGAGGAGTACAGCTGTGACCTCGGGGACAAAAAGGCAAGATTTTATCTTGAAAGGTGACACGGGCCATTCCATGTAGCAGATCTGCAGGATTAATTCTTTCTCAATAAAAAACACTTGCAGGGCTGGAATGCTATTTACTTCTTCACGATTTAAAATTTTCTTCTTTGTGGACCTCTTCGTTCTCCACATTTTCTGCCATGAAGTTCTTAATTTGGTATTCAGAGAAATTTATTTTGTATGTATGTGTCTGTATCTATATTGTAATTTCTAAAAGAAATCCAATGCCTGGGGAAAGCAGCTCAGAGAACTTTGTGGGGAGTTTTCCAAAAAATGGAAAGAGAAGTCCTAATCAGCATTTGCTCAACTGTTCTGGCGGGGAGAGATCTTGGAAAAACCATTCCGTGGTCAGATGTGTTTGGAGGGGTTTACTCCAGCTCCTTCTTGGAGACTTACCATGCCCATTAAGGGCTCTGAAACTCACTGCAGGAAAAGGAAACAAGATGACACAAAATACAAGATTCTGTCTAGATTCCTTTAATTCAGTGTTTCTAAACATATGTGACGTGAGACGACGTTTTGTGTCTTAACATTCCAACGGGAACAATATTTTTGAAATACACTTTGAGAGAGCTGCCCTTCAAAGAGTTTCACAGAAACTTCTTTTGTGTTTCTGAGCTCTTGGATCTCCGGATAAGCCTGCTAGGGACCAGAGACAAACCAGATTGTTGTGCTTCTTTTCTCCTCTGTTGGTGTCCAAGTGGACATCACATAAGGTGGTTGAGTATTGGGACTTGTCTTGAAAGAGAAAAGTCCCAAAGCAACACAGCTTGGGGGGTAGGAAAAGGAGGTGTCTTAAAGGGAGAATGGCAGACTTATGGCCTGGAGGTGTAGGGGCTACACCTGCTTCCTCTTCCCCATCCATGGCTGATTCCTGAGCCACTGCCCAGGACCCTGGCTGCAGCTGCTCCATGGCTGGAATGGTAGCTGCTCTCTTCTCTGCTGGAGGCCACGGAGAGGTGGGATCTGCCAGTACTATGAGCTCATCCTACATGTGCAGCACTGTTGCAGGTGCCAGGGGCCACACAGAGAGACAGCCTCACTGCTACCTTCTTGAGCTAATAATCTAGTCAAGGAGACATGGCACGTATGCATGGAGTATCGGCAAACATAACGTTACAATTGTGTGCTCTACCATGGGATATAGATTTTAAGGTCTTGTAGGCACCTAGAGGAGCAGGAGGATATGAGTGAGCCAGAAGTGATTAGGAGAGGTGTGGGAAGAAGTAGGGGTAGAGGAATGAATGGAGTTTGGAAACCTGTGCAGGGGAAGGAGCAGGGTTTGGAAGGAATGGGACTTGTCTCCTGGAGTCATTAATGAGCTCTATTAACAAGTCTCAGGCTGCTTTTAAAGGTGCCACACTTGGCAGAGTTTTCCAATCAGGGATGTGAGCTGAGCATCTCCTCTGCGACTGTTTCCAGGATTACCTTTGCGTCTTCTCTGACCGGTATGGGGTTATGATAGAGTGACCCATTTGTTGTTTGCAGTTATTGGCTTACTCTTAGGTTCTGTGAATACATCTTGTCCCCTGATTAGGCCTCTGAACTCCTTGAAGACAATGAAACACAAGGGTCCCCTTTCTCTGCTCCCTGTCCCCTCCTACCCACTTGCCCTCAGCATGGAATAGGAGTAGGTGCCCAGTTGTGTCTGCTGGTGGATTGGTTGGATTCTGAGTAACTCCCCTTGCTTTGAGTCCACCTGTGTCCTCATGCTGTTATCAGTCAGGGTTAGTGCCCCCACTTCACAGGGATGGACAAGGAGGAAGGGGCACTGCCATGTACTCTGAGGTTGCACAGTCTCAGGTGGCCATAGAGGCTCATCTAAAATTTAACTCTTTTGAGGCTTAAGAGGCCCTTGCTTGGTTCAGCATAACCATAAGCATCTGCTGAGCACTGTTATCGGTCCAGTTTGGGTGTGTGTGTGTGTAGGTGGGAGTGAAGGAGAATGAGATAGCGCAAGGATGATGAGGACATTAGTCCTGCTGTCAAGAGGTTTATCCTCTGGTGCAAAGGCCCAGGGTGAGAATCACCATCTATACAGTGGCTGCCAACCTTTTGGAGTATTGGGGGAGGAGAGGCCAGTTCAGTTACTTAGAGTGTTACCATTGTTGAAGAGGGGTGAGTTGGGGTCTGTCCTGCTGCGTCCTAGGGAGAGGTGCTCCTTCTCCCTGGCGAGGACCAGCCTGCCATCTGCCCCAGGCCCTGTTCTTCCTCCCTTCTGCCCTGGGGCAGGGGTTGGCAGGTTCTTAGCTCCTCGCCCATTCGAGAGCAGACCCTGTACCTCCAGGCACAGTCCACCAGATGGTGCAAAACAAATGGAACACCCGTCCTCGTCTGCCCGGCTTATCAAACCCAAAATTGGACAGCGAGGAGAGGACTTTCTTTCCGGGAATTTTCCACTTCTGAGTTGAGCCAGAATGGTATGAAAATGCACAATTGAGACTTGAGTGGAAAGTTTGGAGTAGCTTTAGGGATTAAAAACCCGTGTGTGCGCGTGCGTGTGTGCACGCCTCTGTGTGTGTGTGTGGAGATCTTTCATGCATGCAGAAGGGGGGCACTTGCCTGTATGTGATGGCAAGAGTCTGGGAGATGCCTTATCTACCCTCACCCCAAATACTCTCTCACCTCCTTGCTCAAATTTAAACTTCCATGCCACAGAACTGTAAAGGTGGTAAAGTGTTAATGCCCTAGGGAAAGGTCATAGTAATGTCTCATATTCATTTAAGAGCCTCAGCCTCACATGTACTTTCATACGTATTTCATGAGAATTTCCTAACCACCCTGTGAAGCAGGTGATGCTGCTATGTTCATTTTTTAGATGAAGAAACTGAGGGTCAGAGAGGTCTCCAAGTTGGCACACTTGGTTGTTGCTAGAGCTACTAGATCAAATGTAGGTCGTCAAGGGTCAAATCTCTATTTTTCACTACACTGGGATGAATTCTCTTTTGATAATTAGAATCCAGTTTTTAAAAACAGATTATGAGAGAGAAATGAGTTAAGAGTGGGAAATCTAAATTCTTTACAGAGGGGAGAACAGCCACCACAGGGAAGATGAAAGGCTTGGAGACAACATGTGCTTCTCCAGTGTTTCTTGGAGCAGGTGTGCCTGTCCATGTGGCATGTGTGAGAGAGATGCGCACACACATGCAGGCACACACAGTGAATGTCACCCCATGTAGATACCTTTATTCAGCTTGGTTGTACTTGACCTCTGGTATAGCAGTGAACCACATTAGATAAACCAAGTTCTAGACCAGAAACAATAGAAAATAAACAGAAAACTCTTTCCCTGTTAAGTCAAGGTTGCACTCGTCCCCCAACACAGCACAGAGCCAGGCACGGTGACATGGTTTCCATGCCCTCCCCGTTCTGTTCCCTGAGCTGGGCAAGCCCTTCTGCTCCTGGTGTCTGCACAGGGCAGCCCTTGCGAGCCCCTTGTCATGCATGCTCTGCCTGTCTCATTCCAGCCGTCTCCTCACCAGAACCTACAAGCCTATGACAGCCATTAGAGCCTGCCAAGTAACCAATAGATCCCTTAGAGTCGTCTGTGCTAAAATCTTCAAGGTTCTGCAGAACTTCTTGGAATCCTGCACACCACGCCAGTTGCCTGTGCAGCTGGCTTTTTCTGTGTCTATTGAGGTGATGATATAGTTTTTGTCCATTCTATTATAATCATATATTACATTGATTTTCATGTGTTAAATCAACCTTGTATTCCTGAGATAAATCCTGGGATAAATACTTGGCCATGGAGGATAATCTTTCTTATGTATTGCTAAATTAGATTTAAATTTTGATTTAGCTAATACTTTGAGGATTTTTACATCTACATTCATGAGTGATATAAGACTTTAGTTTTCTTTTCTTGTAACGTCTTTGGTTTAGGTGTCAGTGTGATACTGGCTTCATAGAAGGAGTTGGGAAGTTTTCCTTCCTTTCTTATTTTCCAAATGAGTTTGTAGAATTGTTGTTCATTCTTCCTTAAATGTTCCATAGAATTTATTAGTGAAGCCATCTGAGCCTGAGCTTTTCTTTTTTTTTTTTTTATTTCAGCATATTATGGGGGTACAAATGTTTAGGTTACATATATTGCCCTTGCCTCCCCCCTCCCCCCCAAGTCCGAGTTTCAAGCGTGTCCATCCTTTGGATGGTGTGCATTGCACTCTTTGTATATGCAAATACCCGTCCCCTCCTCCCCTCTCCCCCCTCCCCCTGCCTGACATCCAATAGATGTTATTCTTATATGTACACTTGTGTGTTGATCAGTTAATACCAATTTGATGGTGAGTACATGTGGTGCTTGTTTTTCCATTCTTGGGATACTTCACTTAGTAGAA